>NC_134410.1:33921064-34121064 GCF_038048845.1 Mixophyes fleayi
TGCCAAATTCATAAAATGTAAACGGTGCATGACCGACGCATTTTATCCAATTGCCATTGCAGTGTTTAGGATTTTATATGTAAGTAGGACCGTGGTGTTTAAGGGGATGTGACAGCCAGTATCTGATGCAAATGAGCATGCTGCAGATGACAAGTCATTGTTTTAAAGCTTTCCATTAAAGAGATGATTCAGCTGGCAGCACGTACACTGCTTTTGCTGTGAAGATCTGGCAGCACCATATCTTAAGTAGCCCCACACACACAGATTTTTGCCAATCGTGCCACGTGGCCTTGCCCTGCATTTTCACCTATGTAACTTGAGCCTTATTCTGACCAGGTGCTGGGGAAAATGCCTTGTCTTTCATTGTTTAGATCGCAATGTGGTCTTGCTGCGGTGTTGATCTTAAGACATCTGGAGACCTTCATAGGAACCGGTGCATATGAAAAAGTTACTATTTGGTTGCTATGGGTTACAACACCTAGAATTTTCCTGATACAGGTTAAGAAATGAGTAACGTCTGGTCACTATTGGTTACCTGCACATCACTTTTCAAATCTTTGATTAACAGTGAAGATATAGGGGTAAATGTATCAAGCTGAGAGTTTTCAGGCGGGTTTGAAAAACCAATCAGATTCTAGCTATCATTTATTTAGTACATTCTTCAAAATGATAGCTAGAATCTGATTGGTTGCTATAGGCAACATCTCCACTTTTCAAACCCGCCGGAAAACTCTGTTTGATACGTATACCCCCTGATGTAGAAATGTACTATATGGTAAAAATTGGTTCAAATTGCAGCATGCTTATTTCCACTGCAGGGTAGATAGATGCCCCCTCCATAATTTCTGCTCTAAGGGGACACTTGAAAACATGTAACTGGCTATTGCCAAGGAGCGAGCGACATTTTCAGTGGTGCCTACACAATTGAGTTTAACCTTTTTTTTTTTTTTTTTTTTTGTTGTTGTTAAATCCTTTTCCTGTTTTTAATTTTAAGGAACCATTTCTGTTTGCATTTTCTGCTCTTACTGAAACTCACTTCAAATTTATATCTTGAGAAAGTCTGAAAATAGTTTTTGAAAACAATGTTATGGTTAAAAAATAAAATATTTTTATAAATATATAAGCAGTAAAAGTTGTAAATACAGTCAATCAGAAAGCTTTATAAGAACTTCACAGATAGAAAAAAAAAAATATGAAAAAAATTGGAAAAAAACAGCGATACCCATATATTCTTCGTAGTTATTACTCTTGTAAATCTGTTAATAGAGTAAGCTTATTTCAATATTTCAGGGGATTTTAAATGGTTTAAGAATAAATATTTAAATTCTGATTTGACTCTGTTTTTTGTTTGTCTTGTTTTAACTTTACAAGCTCATTGGAATTCATATATATATATATATTTATTATAAACTGGACTCATAGGGAAAATTTTCCTGTGACCTCATGTTGGGTTTAATGCATCACACACTATCTTTCTGCTGATCGTTTTCCTGTCTTTGTGTCGCAACAACTTGACCAGTATTCTACACCCATTTGAGCAGAATGCAGTGATGCACCCACTTTTAGCTTGGCTACCATCCCAATAATCAGTGAAGTGATCATTAAAGTGCTAGATGCCTGTTCATGACCAGCAGTCTGTAGTGGATGCCAATTGGCTGTTAGAGCCATAGTGGAAAACCTGTCAGCATTCCTATCAATTGCAGTAATGGCTGCATCTCTGGTTCAATACTTCTTACGGACATATAGGTGTCTGTGTATATACAGAACTGTGCAAAAGTTTTAGGCATGTGTGTAAAAAAAAAAATTGTTTATTTTTATCGACAAAATGCAAAGTGAAAGAACATAAGAGAAATCTAAAATCAGATATTAAAACTTTGATTTTTAAAAGCATTCTTACTTTGCAAACGTTTTAGGCAGGTGTGGGGAAAAAGGCTGCAAAGTATTGTATATGTGTCTTTACATATACATTTATACATTCATGGCCAAAAGTTTGAGAATGACACAAGTATTGGTTTTCACAAAGTTTGCTGCTTCAGTGTTTTTAGACCTTTGTCAGATGTTGCTATGGTATGCTGAAGTAAAATTACAAGTACTTTCTTTCCCAACTCCATGGCAGCCCTTACAATGGGTTAATAGCCTGATCAGCTTAGTAGGAAAAATTTGCCCCACCTGAACCCTATATCGGGTAGCTCCTCCTCTTCCTCAGTGTCTTTTCTTTCTGTCTTCGCTTACCTGAGGTTTTTTGGCTTTCCTCACCAGGCTGACTGTGTGTGCAGTTTAGCGGGGCATGTGCCGGGACTGGACCGTTCCCTTCAGCGTGTGCTGTTTGAGGGTACTGCCTATGGGCGTGCGCACAAGGATGTAAGACACGCACATGTGCAGTACCTCTGTGGAGCATGTGCAGGGAAAAAGAACATGTAAAGTTAAGAATCGGGTGTGTGCAGCTTGTGATAGCCGATTGCTGAAAGATTGCATTGAACCATTGTGTCATGCACCCCTGAAACGATAGAAGAGCCTGGCCCCCCAGAACATACAGTTCTTTTCGTGGATGGTTAAGGTGATGGAGGATTTTCAGGTCCCAGAGCAGAGAGGGGCAGGACTCCAATAGCAGAAGACATGGAGGATGTGAGGCCAGGGCCATCCTCTGAAACATTCAGCTCCCTTCAGGAGTGGGATTCCGAGTCAGATAGTGAGGCTGAGGTAAAAGAGGATCCTAGAATGTTTAATTTGGATACTGTGAATGTTATACTCATGCATATTCACAAATCACTAGGCATTGAGGAATAGACAATCCCGGTCAAACCACAGGATGCACTGTTTTCAGGAACACCAAGTGAAATCTAGAGTGTTCCATACCCATAAGGTGATGAGACTTGATCTCTAAGGAGTGGCAAGCCTTAGACAAGAGTCAACCAGGGCCATCTTTTCCATTGGGCACGATGGGCAGGTGCCCGGGGGCCCCACGGCAAGGGGGCCCCCATAGGCAGGGCTCTTAATTAGAATAAATAATCCTGCAAAAAAAACAACCAAAAATAACCTTCAAGGGTCACTGAGCAAGTACATCTATCTGTATCTCTATACATAGATATATATAGATCTAGATATAGGCAGGCAGGCCCCGGTGCACTGCTTTGCCCGGGGGCCCATAATGTTAAGATGGCCCTGGAGTCAACCTAACATGTTGAAGATATGATGCTTGGTACCTAAGGTGGATTTAGCCATAGCCGGCTTATCCTCAAAGACCACTCTCCCATGGGATGATGGGGGGACATTTAAAGACGCCATGGATAGGAGAATGGAGACTTCCTTCAGGAAATTACACATCTCAGGCATAACTCTAAAGTCTGGGATAGCCATGGCTTCGGTAGCTAGAGCTCTTAGGTTGTGGGCCAGTGCATTGCATACAGATATCGAAGATAGAATAGATTGTACCTTCTAAAGTCTTTAGAGGTTATGCAGAATTGCATTGATTTACTTGTGTTAAGCTTTGTTTGATACGGTTGTGTTCTCTTCCAAGAGCATGGCCTCAGCAGTTGTAGCAAGAAGGGTGCATTGGTTACTTCCATGGGCAGCAGATCACCAATCCAAAAGCCGTCTGACAACGGTTCCATATGAAGGTAATTTCTTGTTTGGGGAAAAACTGAATAATCTGATGCAGAGGCTGGCAAGGGGTAGTGCTAATAGTCTACCACAAGACAGAAAGGGGAGACGTTTCCTCACTTATTCTACAAGGCAACAGTTTAAAGAAGCCTGTGACTATAGGCCTGGGAAACCGTATTCCAGACACCAAGATAATATGGCAAGACAGTCCTTCCAGCCCTTCAGATCAAAAAGGGGGAAACAAGGATGGCAAAGAACCCAATGACTATTGGCAGATCCAGTCTCCAGTGGGCGGTATCACGCTTTGCAGAAATTTGAAATCAGACCACACAAGACAAATGGGTGCAGGAGATGGTCACCAGGGGATATGCCATAGAATTTCATACCAAAAGGAAACAGATTTGTCCAGTCAAGAAGTCCCACCTCCTTCTTAGAACAGCAAGCATTGGAGGAAAGCCTAAAAAGCCTGGTGAAAACAAAAGCTATTGTGGAGGTGCCAACAAATCGGGAAAACATGGGCTTCTACTCCAAACTCTTCCTCGTTCAGAAAGCATTAGGTGCCTTCAGATTGGTACTAGATTTACGAGCTCTCAGTTGCTATGTGCAAGCAAAACACTTTTGGATGGAGTCTATCACCTCAATCCTCAAGGCAGTAGAAACAGGAGACTTTCTGATGGCTATAGACTTAAAGGATGCATATTTTCATATTCTGATCACAATCCATCAACAGCAATTCCTGAGGTTCTGCATTCAAGGACGCCACTTCCAATTTACTTCTCTTCCATTTGGTAAATATTCTTGGGGATGTGGAAAGGCCAAAGTCCTTATAGTTCTCATAGCGGCACTCGGGGAGAGAGGAGTAGGTTTGTGGCTGTATCTGGATTATATTCTGATGTCGGCAAAGTCAGAAGCGGCCTTTAGAGGTCAAATCCCAAGTAATCCGGTTGGCTAATCAATGTATCAAAGAGCCATCTGATACCCTCGCAACAGCTTGTTCGTTCTTGTATTTATTTGCACTCCTAGAAGTACAACGTCTGTCTCTCTCTCAGGAAAGATTGGACCAAATCCAGTTGCTGGTGCATAAAGTCCAATTTCAACATTGAATTTCAGCACAAACCTGTCTTCGCCTCCTTAGGAATATCTTCCTCAACAATGGGAATCCTTCCATGGGCAAGATGGCATATGGGAGATCTTCAATCAAATCTCTTTGCAGAATGGGATTATACAGTGGGGGTCTCTAGATTCCAAAATCAACCCCACAGGGTTGGCAAGACAGTCCCTGGATTGGTGGCAGCTCCCAGGCTTGAGAAAGCAAGGTGTGTCAATACCAGGCTGGTGTGTTTTTACCACAGACGCCAGTTCAATAGGTTTGGGTGCCCACGTGCAAGCGATGGTTGTGCAGGGCACTTGGCGAGAAGAAAGACTTCTCCAGGGGAACATCTTGGAGATGAAAGTGGTCTGGTGTGCAGTTCAGTAGTTCCATTCCTATCTACGAGCCAAACATCTGCAAGTATTCTCCGACAACAGGACTGTAGTAGCCTTTATAAACAAGCAGCGTGGTACCAAGAGCAGAGCAATGCTGGCCGAAATAACCACACTAATGGCATGGGCAGAGATGAATCTGAAATCTCTCTCAGGCCTTTAAGTGGCAGGCAAAGACAATGTGGTGGCAGACTATGCAGATGCAAAGTCCATCCTTTCAGCTTATGACACAGGTTTGGAACACCAGAAATAGACCTGATGGCCACAGGGAACAATACCAAGGTACCCCTCTTCTATTCCTGTCACAGAGACAACAGGGCCTTAGGGGTAGATGCCCTGTCAATGCAGTGGAACTTCAAGCTGGGGTACGTGTTTCCTCTTTCCAGTCATCCCTCAGGTACTCGGGGAAAATAAGGAAGGAAAAGGTGGAGGTGATAGCAGTTCTTCTGGCGTGGCCGCGTCGCCCTTGGTTCGTGGTAGCACGGAGTATGCTGCTGGATCCATGGCCGTTGCTGGTCAGACCAGATACAGCAAGGTCCGGTTCTGAATCCAAATCCGGACTCCCTTGGCTTGATGGCGTGGAGACTGAGCGTGACTATTGAAATCCAAAGATGTTTCAGACAACGTAATAGACATTCTAATTCAGGCAAGGAAAAAGAATTCATCTATAATTTATTACAGAATTTGGAGAAAATTAATTTGTTGGGCTGGGAACATGACGAAGGATCCCATGCCCGCCAGTGTTCCAGGTGTGTTTCTTAAAGATGGTTTTGTTAAAGGACTAGCCACCATCTACATTAAAGGTGCAAATATGTGCTCTTAACATCCTTTTGTATGTCAATCTTAGCAGCATGTGAACCTCTTTTTTTTTTTTTGCAAAACAGTGACTGCACGTGTTTCCTTGCAGATAACCATGGTTAACAGAGGAAGACCAATGATTTCAAGCCCCACCCACCTTTTAAAGCTTCCCGTCTGCTGTTCTAACTGAATCAGCATGACTGTGATCTCCAGTCTTGTCCTTGTCAACACTCACCTGTATTAATGAGTGAGTCAGTGACCTGATGTCAGTTGGTCCTTTTGTGACACAACTAAAATGCAGTGGAAATGTTGTTTTTGGGATAAAGTTCATTGTTCTGGCAAAGAGGGACTTTTAATTAATTGCTATTCATCTGACCACTCTTCATGACATTCTGGAGTATATGCAAACTGCCATTGTAAAAACTAAGGCAGCAGACTTTGTGAAAGAGTGTCATTCTCAAAACTTTTGGCCATGACTGTACACGTACTAAGAGTTTTTGAGTTTTGTTCCACTTTTGGTAACTGAAAACATTTTGCTCTGAATACATTTTTTTATTTTCTAGTACTCCAACTTTTGGTGCTCCTAAACTAACATAATTAGCAAGAACAGAGAACTATACCTGTATGGCTAAAAGCGGTGCATTCTTTTGTTAAGTGAATATATTGGAGCCCTGACAAATTTATATGTATATTTCAGAATGTCCTCTTTCAATATACATACATGTAAATGCAGACCTCAAAGGAGTAGTGGTAAATTAACTGCTGACTTTGACATATTCAAGTCAGTATAGTTCTTTTATATTGAAAGTTATTGTAACCATTTCAGAATTTTTTTCCCCAGGTATTTCTCCATGCAAGCTGTGCACCTCACAAGTTGAGCTCTAAATCATCCATTTCATCACATTTATTCATGGGGTACAGGGGAGGGGATTCAAGACAAAAGCAATACCGCAGTAAATTACTATAGGTAGTGTCATGATATGTCACAACATTTTGTTACGTTGTGTGGAACAGGATAGAGCATAGATGGCCTTAACCGAAAGCCAAACCTTTCCATGAGGAACATCAACAAAATCACAGCGGCATCAGCTGTGATCTAGTTACACAGTGCATTGGGAATTGTATCCCAAAACTTAATTTTGCTACAAAGTTGATTCCATATTATTGAAAATGTACTTTTGTTCCTGACCAACTTCAGGTAAAAATGAAGCTGCTTTTATACTCTGGAATCTAAACTGAATATGGTCATGACTGGGTCTTCTATACATTGTCAATGCTTTTGATTTCATCTCACTGTAATACCACTAACCAATTCTTAGCTGTGCCAGGTAATGGAAAAGTTCCAGGAGTTTTCTTTTTGGTTCCCTCCTGCCAGCATAACCGTTCGTTCTCCATTCCCAAGACTGCTGTGGTTCAGGAGTGGTGTTTGTAGCCCCATGTTGAGCCAGGGCTCATAGTCTAGAGTTGCTGAATTGCTGCAGGTGTAGGTTGTCTATGATATTGCGTTATCTATTCAACTTTTGACAACCTACATCCAGGGAGTGTACATGGTCATTCTGCTGTTTAGGTGGCAATCTGTAACTATTGCATCTACTGCCTAGACTCTTTGCCTCGTTGGAATACCCCTGCCTGAAAATCCAACTGTTTACTTAAATATTACAGAGTGTGAGCCTTGGAGCATTATTAGATACAGGAGCCAAGAAGGGTGACTCATTCATCCCACAGATGTCCTGGGCAGTGGGACCACTGTAGTTCTGTTTGGTAAAGAGGGGTTCCTTCTAAAAATAAAACATTGCACATACAGTAGATTTTATTCTCTGAAATGTCCAGTGTTGTGTTCATCTTTTTGCTACTAATAAATATTGTCCATTGCAATCGCTGTGGTTCCAAAGCACATAGGTTTCATTTGCAAGGTATATTAAAAGGCAAAGTTTGGTATGCATAAGCTTCTAGAAAAAAATGCTCTGGGGTTTAAGACACAGAGCTCAACAATTTAGACAATGTACAGTTGTAAAGGTAGTTACATCACTGATATACAGTTATAGTTGTAAGGTCAAAGGTTCTTGCATTCTCAGGTACTAGATCGGTCATTGGAATTCCTCTGGTCGTTGTTCTCCAAACTGCCAGGTGTCCTTTCCTCAGGCTCCCACCTCCAGACTTGTATAAACTGGTTTTTATGGCCCCAATGTACTTGGTTATTTGGTGTATTAAATAGTGATATTATTTATAACTAGCGTTCGCAAGGTGCATACACTACACAAGTAACACCAGAAACTTTCTCATGAAATTGTGAGCAGATTGATACCAAACCTCAGTGTTATTCAGATGTCAAACATTATTTAGCTTTTATATTTATATTTTATATGAAAAAGAAATACATTAAAACACTGAAATGTTATGATAAATATGTTGTGTATGGTATGCATTGTAACTGATTGTAGTGTACAGGACAGGAATTATTAATTCACCACCTTCAGCCAATTATTCGACTTCCACACCAGGTCCTACAACACCTCTGCCACTGAATTCTGTGGAACATATTGTGTTGGCAATAAACTTGTCGCTCTGCTCCATGTAGATCTACCATTTTTCTTGTGGGCAGACAATCCTAGTTAAACGCAAGCACAAAATATTCTTTCTTAAACTTTCCAGATTGAAAAGAGACTGCCGCTAGTTTAGGAACCAAATATCACATTATGTCCTCCTGTCCTAACATTTAAGCCTACAAATTTGTGTCTGATGTTCAATGGTCATAGAAGACACTAACTCAAGTTGGCTATAGTCCACAATTGCAGCGTTTGTCTTATGACTGATCTGCATTGCTGTATTTTACAATCTAGTTGAAAGTTGGGGCATCTGTGTAATTTATTTTGGACAGGAATTATATGTAGATAATTGGAGGATTGCAGTTGTCTAATGGACAGAATGAGATTAATTTATAATATGTCTTATGTATAATACCCATATCCTCTGTTCAGTTTTATGCACATCTAACAATCCTCTCCTACTTGGGTTGCGTGTATCGTTGAGTTCTAACAATAAATCGGCAACCAGATAAGTAGTTCATAGTCTGCATAGAGGATCAGCATGTCTATCTGTAAATGTCAGTTGAGGTGTCAAGATTATTCTCTCGCTCCTCTTATTTCTCCTCCAAATCAAGTAGTTCACAAACTTGTCTTCTGGTCGCACAAACAGTTCATGTTTTCTGTATCTTCTCACAGGAGCTCAGGTGGAATAATTATTCTATATCCCCAAAACATGCAATGCTGATGAAGCCAGAGAGATCTAATTGGGCACTTCTCTTGAGAATAAGTGCTGGTCAGTGCTTAGGAATTATCAGCAGGGTTTTGTTGGAGTATATAGAAGAATATTGATCATGGCAAGCTCTGCTACCCATGTGCAGGTTATGCCCCCCTCCCCAAACCATGATGTTATCATGCACATTGCTACTCTTATTTTCTTCATGACCGCTGCCGTGGAAGTTCACACCAGTTTTCTTCCCCTCTCCGACACTACCCTACCTCCCTTGTAGAAATTGTGTATATTATAACAGTGTGCACAAACGGTTTAAAAAATAAATATATATCTTTTCCCTGGACCATATACTTGTAAGACCTTGCACAAAATACACATGCAATAGCCAGGATTTAGTTTTTAGTTTTTTTGTTTTTTTTTACATATCTGGGATTGCACAAGTTAATAATTAAGGAAAATTTTAAAAATAGCGTACATCTTGCTTTTCCCCAATAATTTAACTGTTTTAGTTCCTGCATGTTCCAAAATATACCCCAAACACATTCTTGTTGAATCTGGCACATTGGAAAATTGGTGTGGTTACGCAGGATTAAACAATACTATAGCCTGCGTTGCTGTTGACATTTCTTTATTGATCTAAGTCATTAAATTGTAAGCAAAGCCATTCTGATATTCTGTAAAAGGAAAGAAAACACATACAGTTCAAACTCCTTTATCAAAGTATTTTTCATGTTTAGTTTGATTTTAATAGGTCTTTGAAAAATACAGAAAACCATTAGTTTTAAGATATGTCCACCCATCGAAAAATAGAACTACACTTCAATTCAACAAAATAAAATTGTATTGCTGCCAGTGCCAGTAGCACTGCTCTTGCTGGGCATGGTATGGAGAAGGAGCAGTAGCTGAAGCACCAAGTGGTGAGTAATTCCCAAACAGGAATGGCACCAGACTGTATTTTATTTGTGCACCGTAACTGTTGGGTGAACTGGTGCCACCATGAGTTAGCTGCAGTAAAGGTTTACTGAGCTAGAGTTCTGTATTTGACCAATACAGGAGGATGCAGCTTTACTGTGCTAGTAGTAAATGCTAAAGTCGCATTACCCTATTTGTATATAATATAATGTAATGAATTCTCATATACAAGAAAGAATATTGTCTTGACAGTAATTAATAAATGTGAGAGTTTCCATAATGAAACACCGCTAAATCTGTTAAAAAGAAAACAAATCTTGTATAGTAGTAATCATCATCATCATTTATTTATATAGTCCACATGAAATGGTCAATAGAGTAATGTAAATAGATTTAATGCATCAGTGTTGTGGCTATATTATATCAAGTACTATTAGTTTGAAAGGTCAATATTCACTCAGCCAATCAGAAGCAGCTAGACAGTAGCCATTGCCATAATTACATATCATTGCACCTGCAAGACTTTCCTAAAAGGTGTATCTGGGATACAGCCATGTCTAATTGTGCCAGTTCAGTGAATATGTCCTTACTGTACGCAGCCTATGCTTGTCCTTGCTGTTAAGCCAATTTCCACAACAGATGTACATACAACTATTTACAGTTTGAGCAGCTGCAGGTGAAATATAAAGCTCTAAGGTAGCAGTGGTCACGTAGCTGTTATATTAGGGTCCACCTCAGCCATGTAAATGGATTTATCAATTCTCCGTTCAGACATTCTTGGCTATGAATATAACTGTATATTTCTGAACTAAGTGTGGTAATATTTTTTCTCTTGTTTGGGCTTTCTATCACATTCCCACACATTTAAAGGAACCTCCTCCTCCTCATCCAGCTGCAGACTACCCGATGATAACCTAACTCTTGCCATGGGGTGTCTTATGTTTTTCCCAAAGACAGCATAATAATATGGATTTATTATTTCAGATTCAGAGTCACTGGATTCCGTCCCACTATATACATATCTCTCTGTGACTTGTGGACCTTTCTTTGATGTTGATGAAGGAAGAGGTGGTGGTGGAGGAGGAGGCGGCAATGGTGGAGGTGGAAGTGGTAGAGGAAGAAGCTGATGTGGTAGTGGCTGCCTTGAGACACTAGATGTTCTGCTTAATATAGGATAAATACCTAAAGGTCTGAATTCTGAACCATGTGGAAACCATGCAGACTTCATGTCTGAATGACTCAAAGACCTCTTGGGATAAGGTTCTGGGTTATTTTCTACTGTTTGGGGTACCATGCCGGTACTACTCTTGCAGCTAGTCCTGGGATATACTGGTTGATGGTAATTCTTTAACCTTTTGGCACTTTCATTTTGGTTTGCTGATTTACCTTCAAAAAGCTTAGATTGATTGGTAAGTCGCATGATTTCCTCCACTATGGCTGAAGTTTGTGCTGGAATTGGAGACTGACCATCGGTATAGCAGTATATGGGAGATGGAGCACGATTCACCTGGTGTCTTGCTGAAAAGGACTCAAAACCTGCATCAGTGTAAGTCCTTGGTGATGAAGGCCGCATGCTGCCTTCAGAAGAGCTCTTGAGGTTCCTAGAAAAATGGTTATTTTCCTCGTAACAAGACAAAGGTCTCCTGTGCGCCCGTTGTTGAGACACTTCACTTGCTATATAACTGTAGCTATAGCCAGGGAATGAAGAACTGCTTTTGGATTGTTGCAAAGCCACTGGCTCCATCTCCTCTGGTTTAGAGTGCTCCAACTCTGTTGTAAAAATGACTTCAATGGCTGAGTTTCTCCGGTTTCTTTCCACAGGCGCATCCCAGCCCACACTGTTGACACTTCTAGAGCAGGGTCTACTGGTGTATACTAGACGCAAGTCAGTGGGCTAGTGGACAAAATAAATATTTTAGATTAAATCCAACCTCTGGGTGGTTTTCATTTTTTGATTCATAGTACATTGTTGCTTTCAAACATCAACATCAGTGGGAAGTTAATAGTTTCTAATGTTTATGTAATGCTGGATTGCATTCTAAATATCAAAATTACTAAACTTGATAATTAAATGCATTAGCCTCTGAGCCTTTGTAATTTCTATGCTCACTTAATTTCTTAATGATCGATAACTAGACCAATTTCTATACCCACCTAAAGAATATATGTATAGCGAAACCACAATTGTTCAGATAAGTGGTACTTACAGTGATGCTAGAATGTTTGTTTTGTTTAGAATGGTCTCAATTTTTGCATAAATGTGACCGTAAATGTGTTCAGATCCTTATTTAATTTATTGTGTTCTCATTTATTGACTTAAATAACTAAATATAAATAAAAGGAAATACTTTTTCTTTCATTTATTGATTAAAATGATCCAACATTAATTTTTTTTGTTGGAAAAAATATCTGATTATCAATGGGATGGCAATCAGGGGTTAGTTTAATTTGTGTTCGTCATAGAGGTTTTGTCAATCAGAGAAGATTTCGGAGGACCTCAGAAAAAGAGTTCTCAATGCTCATCAGGTTGGAAAAGGCAAATAGTGTACAAATGGAGAAATTCAACACTATTGTTACTCTCCCTAGGAGTGGTCGTCCAACAACATTCATTCAAAAGAGCAACATGTGTAATACTTCAGGAGATCACAAAGAACCCCAGAGTAGCATCAAAGCATTTGCAGGCTTCTCTTGTATTGGCTACTGTCAGTGTTCATGAGTCTACTATCAGACAAATACTGAACAAGAATAAGAGGACAACAAGGAGGAAGCCACCACTCTGTGCTAATGACCACCTGGGTCTTTAGCAAACTTTAGATCAGCCAGAAGACTACTGGTAGAATGTTCTGTGGGAAGATGGATCTAAAATAGAACTTTTCTTGGCTACATTTAGAAAAAATATGTTTGGAGAACACCAGACACTGCATTCCAACATAAGAACTTCATGCCAAACATGAAACAGTGGTGGCAGTATCATGGTGTGGGACTGTTGCTGCTACGGGTCCAGGATGGCTAGCAATATTTGATAAAACTATGAATTCTGGATTGTAGCAGCAAATTCTACAGGAGAATATCAGGCTATTAGTCATCTGTGAAGTGAAGCTACGCAGGAAGTAGGACAGCAAGACAACAACCTTAAACATACAAATCAGAATGCAAAAAAAATAGACGAAGCAGAAGATATTCTGCATTTTTTGAATGGCAGAGTCAAAGCCCAGACCTCAATCCAACCGAAATGTTGAGGCAGGACTTGAAGCAGAGCGTTCATGCAAGAAAGCCCACCAACATCCATGAGGTGAAGCGGTTCTGTAAGGTGAAATGGCCCAAAATTCCTCCAAGCCAATCTGTGGGACTGATCAACAATTACTGTAAACTTTTGATTGACGTCATTGCTGGCCAAGGGGTAGTCACACTAGTTACTGAAAGGTAACATACTTAATAGGTGAATAGGTTCACATACTTTTTCCAACATTTTGTGTGTTATTGGATTTATTGGGCTCTTTACATATTTTTATTACTTAAATGAATAGCTGAAATGTCACATTTACGCAGGAAATTCTAAAGGGTTCACAAACTTTCTAGCACCACTGTAAGTATGCATGTCACATTCTGCAGTTATGTATAATGCTACTAATTTGGGAATATAGCATCTAATGCTTTAAGTTTGCTGTTCATAGCTATGAAAAGCCGGACAACAAACTACAAAATCGTACATGTGGATCAATGTTAGGCTTTGAGTTCATTGAAGCAACTGTATTTCTGAGACATGTTATTAAAATGCTTGAATACCGTTCATCAGATTGAATGCTTTGGGTAGTGGCACACTGGTGCTTACTATGCCCAGTGTAATATCACCAACAGGTGCCCAGTATTTATTTGAACATAGGCAGAGTAAAGGCCAGGCTCCTTTCACACAAGCGCTGATGAGCTCTGTTGGTTTTCTGGGCAACATTCATTGAGCTTATAAGCCCTATGGTGACATGAAGTCAGTGTTGATACTGTCTACTAAGTGCTGGATTCCTGTTGCTGATATACTCAGAAAGCAACCCTATTGATATACTTTTGAGAACTAGTGGATCATTCCTGGTAGCATTTTTATGAAATGATCCACACAAATGTAGAATACTATTTTCTTTTAAAAATAAATTATTCCATCTATAGAGCTTTCAGGGAAGCTAGTGGCCACAAACAAAATGCTTTGGAGCATCACATGTGGTCCATAGGCCTCCAGTTGGAGAGTCCTGAATGATATAAGCCCATTGTGGACACTCCTAGATATCGTTTTAATAAGGCCTGTGGAAAGTACTTGCATAGAGCCATGGACTGATGGTGACATTCACAAGGCATAATTTAAAGCAAGTATTCCAACAGCATATTTCATAACATATGCCTCTTCCCATTGTGAGCTTTACATTGCTTTAACACAGAAGTCAATATGCAGAGAAAAACAAGACACTATGGGCCTGAAGAAGAGCGGTCTTAAGTGTTTTTTGAGTTGTATGTAGCATGGAATCCTCAAGAGCACAGGGGGGGAATTGTACTGTGGCACCCAGTGGGCACCAAGGTAAAACTTGTTAATCAAAAAATTGATTAGGTACTGTTATGAAACTAAAAGTGCCATAAATCCCTGGCAGCCATCAACCGCTTGGGCATGCTGGTGCCTAAAGGATTACAAGACCAGCATGTCCAAGACTGCCTGTAGCTGCCAGAGCATGCTGGAGCTTGTGGAACTGCTATGAAGACTGGAAGTTTGCTGCAAAGCTGACGGTAGCTTTAATGGCTTAGATGGTACTTATAACTTCTATTTGGAGAACCTGGATCTATTTACATTCTACAAGTGGCCTACCTGTTTTGCCACTTCAGTCAGGAGGTCAGGGGAGGATCGGCATTGTCGTTCATGAAGGTTTGCCTGAAAATGCTTTCTGTAATCACGAAAGGAAAATATTAAGATGCACAAAATGTAATGATCACTCATGTGTTAGTGATATTAAATCTATAGCTAATTACCTTTCAAAGGGAAGATTCTTGGCTTTTCCTTTAGTCCATGAATCAAATAGCTGTTTTTGGGTTCTCCCACTAGGTAAAACCAGAGATGGAGACCAAATTGTGACAGGGAGAGTATAAATTAATTTTAAAATATTAGAGAATACTTTTTATCCAAAGTGGAAATGAAAACATGAAAGAGAAAAAAGTAAGGTTTTCGTCTTGACGTATTCCCAAGATAAATGCTGAATACAATGAGTCGCCCTTGTTTTAAATGAAAGCAAAATGAGTGACAAAGATTGTCGTGACCCTTTTAAAAGGCCAAGTGGATTTGAGTTTCGAAAATATGTGAGCGCAAACACTGGTGGGGGGGGATGAAGCAAAGCCGGATTTTAAATTAAGGACCAGTTTATTTTAACCCACCGTATATTAGCCTGGCGTAGAAGGCGAGGGGGCACTATGAGTGTATTAGTCTAGGGTGACCTGCACACTTATTCAGACCCTGTATCTACAACCCTTTCAGTGAAGTAATTTTTCCTCAAACTCCCCCTAAACCAACAACCCTCCACTTTTAGTGTATGTCCTCCTGCTCTAACAGTAGCTGATATTCTAGTGCCCATTACACTATATGCAGCCTTTGGAGGGTTTTATTTGTATTAAACCATAGTTGCCACATTCTTGATTATTTCTCTAGTCTACCTAGATCATCAATCATTTTGTTTATCTTGCCAGTGAGGAACAGTCTGTAAATGTTTTGTCCTTTGGATCTTCAGATTATAAGTGCATTTCTGATTTTTACCTTGTGGTCTAATAACGACTTCATCTATTTGCAGTTTTCTATTATTTACAGCACCTTCCAGATTTACTGTAAAATCAAAATATGCTACATCATATTCAACTCCACCTTGCTGTATTTCTTTAATAACCCAGTTAATCATTCAGATTTGTTTGACATGATCCCTCTATTAAATCCATGTCGCTTATGATGTCGTGAGATTTGAGATATTCTACAATTCTTTTTATTCAAGTGTTTCTATCAATTTTGACACTATAGTTGTCAGACTCACTGGTCTGTAGTTGGCTTTAGCGGGACTATGGATTAGCAGGAGTAGTTCTGTAGGACTGGAAGCAGTCACTGGTTGAAGAATACTGTTGTGTTACCAATATCCCTTTAAATAATATTAGTACCCTTGGATGTATCCCTTCTGATCACATTGACTTGTCCATTTTCAGTTCTATAAGTTCTGTTTGGATCATCTATCCTGTAAGTGGATTTGTGTCTACCTCCTTCCTATCTACTTATATGTGGTCCCTTTCCTTCTCCTATGAAGAAGTATTAAAAACGATTTGCCTATCTCCCTCCTGAAGACCATATCCCTCTGTATTTACTGTGACTATTCTTCCTTTTGTTTTTCTTCTTTCACTTATATACATATAAAAGGTTTTCCTTCTGACTGTGCTACCTTCTTCTCAGTCAGCTAAGATTTCCTAAAAGTCATCTTTTTTTTTTATTATTATTATTATTAATAAGACTATACAATTATGTCCATCTTAGAATGAAACATTTCACATTTAGCACAGCTTGCTGATTTAAAAGGAAATACACCCTATTTCTAAATAAGGTTAATTTCCCTGTATTTCTTTGAAAGTATACCACAATTGCTACGTGACCTTTTTACATTTATATATTGGAATGTGTATTTATTATATATATATATATATATTTGATAAAGTATCCGCAGATTTGAAAAATGTTGCAAATTCTATACTTTTGCTATATGCAATATGGCATGGTTAATATGTTTTATTTTAAATATAAGAATCTTTATAGTGTAGTTTTGCTCTTTCAGTGTCCGCTGTGTGGTATTGAGTGTCAGGAACCTCCACCTAGTGGTGATTTGGTGTTTAGCACTTTCTGTTCCTTCTTACATTGACCCCGCGGAGTAGGTTTAAAGGGCTATTTGCTTAAATTGTCAGATTTTGGACATTTCCTCCCCCCCCCTCCCCCCGGTTTGAAAACAGCTGCAATTACTAAAGGCCAAACCGCTAGTAAAACGACCGAAAACATTAATTTCACAAACCTCCACTTTACAGATTGTATTTTGATTATGGTAAAAATCGGGAGGGCAAACAGCCATATTTACTAAGGTGCTGTTTGAGAAACCGCCAGGAAAACAGCCAAAAGAAAAGAGCTGGTTGTGAGAGGCAAGATTGCTCAAACCGCATGGTATGAGGCCATTCAGAACATAAGAGGAGGCACTACGGACTTCAGAATTAAAACGCAGTCATTATTGATTAAGGGGCAAAATAAATTTAAAATTATCTTATGGGGGCAACAATTTTAATTATATTAAGGTGCAAAATTTTTCTATTACATTATGAGGGCAATAGGTAGTGCAACATAGGTGCATCGTATATAATTAGCAATCAAACAGTATTGCCCCCTTAATATAATTATATATTTATAATGAGCCCCCTAATATAATACAATAATATTGCCCCCTTAATATAATTATATATTTATAATGAGCCCCCTAATATAATACAATAATATTGCTCCCTTAATATCACATAAATTTATTTTAAATTAATTTTGCCACATAATAATGATTGTCCCCATAATCCATATGTCACTGGTGCCTCCTCTTTTGCTCTGAATAGCAAATTAGCTCAAACGTAATGTTTGAGCTATCTAGCCAATCAGAAAAAGGAAGTAAAACACATTTCTCTTATTTATTTATTTATTTTTCTCCTGGTGTTTCTTGATGGCTGTTTTGATTAAACCGTCGGCTGTTTCGAGGTTTTCAAATCGCCATACATCGTCAGGCATTAAACATCCCAGCCTCAAATCACCCTATAGTAAATGCAGTGGTTAGGAGTTATAAACCATCAGCGATGTGTGGCAGTTTAAAACCGTCACCGGGCACAATTTGTAGTAAAACTAACCCCCTAAGAGGGTTATGAATGGGTCCAGCTCTAACTAGGGAACAAAAAAAAAGAAGAAGACCCTTTAACTCACAATACTGGTTTTCCCATTAGAGACTTCAGATGTACCCAAGCAGCGATACGTTTCTATAAATATCTTACATTATTTGACTGGCATGTGCTCTAGTAATAGAACACTGCAGTTTCATATGAAAAGTAAGGGAGAAGCCACCCCCGCATGTTGTCAATGGTGGAGGTAGTTTAGGGTTCTATTCGTACCATAAGGTGCAGAAAATAAGTGTTCCCTTAAATTAAGGTATGGTGTGATTTTATATCGTCATGGGGTGTAGGGCTCATCCATCCATTGCATTATTCAGTCTGTATGACTGAAAAAAAATCACATTAACAGATGCAACACGTAACTTATCTCCATACACTTGATCAGAGCTTGACGTGAGTAGCACAAGGGATACCATTTTTTTTTTTTTTATTACCTGTATCTGAAGTTGGAGCCTTTACTACACAGGAATGGTTTCGGTCTACACTTGGGTTCCTCAGAGAGACGGAAGAAGGCATGATACTCCACACAGGTTTTCCAGAAGGCTTTACAGGCATCCCGACTTACCATGGTGAATTCTAGGGTGTCTCTACAGGGGGTCTGCGCAGGAGAATATCAGAGAACTTAAACATTCTGAGAAAAGTAACAGTGAAACAATGATTCATTTGATTTACATATATTTTCATTTTTAGAAAATCTGATAAATGCATTTTATACAGTGGGGTTAGCACAGCGGACGGTTAACCACATGTACGCCCATAAGCACACCAGAAAGGCACCAGTGGTGGTTTTAACATTTTCTGCCATCAGTGTGTTACTATTTCTAGGACTAGAGCAACAGATTTCCTGGTCTGTGATTCAGTGGTGAAGATGAGTATAAATGCTCACTTACTGGCAGCAATAGGGTATTTGGTTGTGCTCTCTGGTTTGTGTCTGAGTAGGTGGCAGCTCCAAGTTCCACATTTTCTAAAAGTTTTTTGCCTGATTAATGATCTGGGAAATCCATTGACAATCCGGACTCCTTGCAGTTGAATCCTATCCAACACCCTTTAGCTGCATCCCATCCAACACCCTTTAGATGCCTTGATATAGCTAGTCCTCATGGTAAACCAACCTGCCCAGCCCTAAGGCACCCACTAACATCTGCTGGGAAGGTGTGCTTCATGTGTATTAGTAGCTACTATATTTTCTCAAAGCTGCTATGGTACCTTACATGAAAGTTATCTTCTGGAATCCTTGAAGGTCCAAATACTTAAATCGTTAAAGCCTTTTTTTTTGCAATGCCTTGGAAACGCTGCAAAGTCACAGTTAGGAAAATAAGGTCCACTAAGTAGGCAACAGATATACTTAACTACACAGAGGTCGTCCCAACGCTACTCACATCAATATGTGGGTGAAGTTTGATCAGGAAATGTTTCCTTTTGAAACTCAGCTTCCTAATAGTTGCCCAGTTGAAGGTATTAATCTTGGTGTTTCCCTGTAAAAGAAAACAATTGGGTGAGAAATCATTTAGTCTACAACATACAAGTTATCAGTCATTCACAGTTGAGAAGCTCAGTGATAACAACACAGAATAGTTTTCTCAAACAGACTTCTTACACTAATTAGCGACATGGAGCGAGATGTAAAACATGCTGTTATTATTCTCTTTGTTTAGGAACATTCCCAAAGCAAGGCCACCTCAATCCACTTTAAATAAATAAGATTTTTGTGTTCTGTTCCTTTATTTCAGATGAGCATAAGAACGGGGACAATTGGATGCTGGCAGTTTCTTGTTAGTGACAGCATCGATTGAACACAGAAAAGAGTGGTCTAGTGTTGGTTTAGGCTTATAGGTTCCAAAGATAATGTTGGAGTAAGTTTTTGCCGTTAAGACTAAAAAACAGTCTGTGGGGGAAAAAACAGCAATTTGGATGCTGAAAGAATTCAGTCGGAACCACAACACAGAAATCGGGCATAGTACATTTTGAATTATCTTTAAAAATGAATAAAACAATGTGTACTTGGCAGTGGGCATAACCAGATTGGCAGAGGAAAGCAGCTAAAATTGATTATAGAAAAATTATAACAGCTGTTCCGAAAATTAGCAGCAATCTTCACAGTGCAACGGTAAAGGTATCAAAATATACAATAAAAGCTAACCTCTTATAAGCAGGGTCGTATTTCTTATATAGGCAGAAAATGCATTTGATGGAAGCGGCCCAGAGGAAGCAATTTTATTGTTGGTTTCTTTTAGATGCATGTAATAGGCACAACAGCACCTTTTTAGTAGATTTTTCTCATTGTTGATTTAATCTATGTACAAGTACTAAAAGTTACACTCAGTGTAAAACAACTATAAAAGGCCCTATGTGACCATGAGCCCACCAATCACGTGAGCTCACCAATCACGTGAGCCCACCAATCACATGAGCCCACCAATCACATGAGCCCACCAATCACATGAGCCCACCAATCACATGAGCCCACCAATCACATAAGCCCACCAATCACGTGAGCCATCCTATCAGGTCCTGATGTGACTAACGCCACATATCGATCATTGTAGGTTCACAACCTGCTGTGTTCCTAAACAAGTCAGACTAACACTAGAGAATCACATGTGGGGATGGGTCCATCCTTCTCCGGAATGTTTTCTTCTCTCCACTATTGCTAAAAAGAGATGTCCTATCTAGCTTATCCTTAACATTAGACTTACATATGATCTTACTGACCTGTATCACCAGGACGCCCATGTGAGCTATTGCCAAGTTGATTTGCATATTCTCTCCATCGATGGCTTGATGAGGTCGTATTCCATACATGTCCAGCTTGCGTGCTATGTCCAGCAGCTGCATGTCTGACTCAGCTGGAGACTTCCCACTACGTAAAAAAAAAATATATATATTGTCTAATTTTGACTTTCAGGAGTCCAATAATTTCAGTTGCTCAGGACGTAGGGATCCAAATAACTCCTATTTTGTGGCTGTTTATGACTTCTAACCATCAGCACGTCATACAAAATACATAGTATATGGGCACCAACTGAAACATGGTCTCTGTCTCCAAGTCATTTCAGTTATCATTGTGTTCCCATTATCTCTGAGACACCTTGTCCTGGCTCTTCACCCCCATGCAGTCAGCCTTCCATGACCCCCATGCAACGCCACAGACGCAGCCTATGAGCCCTTCCTCCATGTCTCTCCCTCTCCACTACCTCATTATATCTCTCCGCACATGGTCCTGGTGTTGGACAGTGGAATGGCTTTCGGGTGGATTCGGTTACCCACTCACACTCAAAATAACAGAATCCTCCATGGAATGATTGGTGGGTGGGGTAAAGAGCAATCTGTATGATTGGTGAGTAGTTAGTTAACAAATAATCTGCAAGCTGGCATTAGAAACTGGAACAAGTATGCTCTGGAGAAAGGGAACTGTGAATGGTACTCGTTTATAAACTCATAATCCGTAACAAAAATCTAAAATCAAAACTACATCTCATCTGACAAAAGATCTAATCACCCATGTGCTAGACTATGACAAGTACTTTATTTAACTGGCAGGCTCTACTATTTATTTATCTACAAGACTGCTTGATATTTATTACTGATCCAATTAGGTTACAAGATATGATAAAGCTCTATTACAGGCATATTATCGGTTCTATAAACAGGCCCGGATTTGTGACTCCGTAGGTACGGGCCTTTGGGCGACAAGAGCGTAGGGGCAGCAGCCTGCTCTGAATAGTCTTTTATAACTGTATTATTTTTCTCCCACACCATAATTGCTGCAGTCTGTGCTTGATCTCAGGAGATGTGTTGCTGATGTAAAATGAGTGGTCTATTGTTCAGCTCTGAGTCTGCGTCCCAAAGTCATGGTTTGGTCTTTTTTAAGCCTGCTGTTCATCAGATAGGGCAGCACCAGGGCCTCATTATCCAATAGGCTGTCTAGGCTGCAGCCTAGGGCACAAAGCATTTAGGAGGAGCGGGAGATTTTTGGGGCTGTAACATTGTAGCAGGGAGAGGTATAAATTGAAATTCATTTTACAAATATAAGAGAATAGCTGTTCTCCAAAGCAAAAAAAAAAATATTAAAAGGAAAATGTAGTAAGGTTTTAATTCCCTTGGGCGTGCAAGTAGGAGAGACAGTCCCCACCCGCCACCTTCACCCTTTCACGTTCAGTATCGCTAATTCACACCTCCGTTCTGTTATATAGTTCTGGTTTTAATGAAGTGAGTGACACATTTTGCTGTGTCCTGGCCAACTGGAGCGGAGTTTGGAAACATGCAAATGTGAACATTGTTGGTGGTGGGGTGAAGGAGCTGAATTTTAAATTAAAGATAAGCTAATTCTTACCTTTAGCCTGGAATTCGAGGGGACACTATGGGCTAGATTTACTAAGCTGCGGGTTTGAAAAAGTGGGGATGTTGCCTATAGCAACCAATCAGATTCTAGCTTTCATTCATTTAGTGCTTTCTACAAAATGACAGCTAGAATCTGATTGGTTGCTATAGGCAACATCCCCACTTTTTCAAACCTGCAGCTTAGTAAATCTAGCCCTATGAGTGTATTTGCCTAGGGCAGCCTAAACCCTTAATCAAACATTGTGCAGCACGGTGGCACAATAGTTAGCAGTGTTGACGCACGGTGCTGGGGTCAAGGCTTTGATCCCAGCATGGCCCTATCTATGTGGAATTTGTATGTTCTCCACATGTTTGCTCCGCATGTTCTGGTTTCTTCCCACATTCCAAAAACATACTAGTAGGTTAATTGGCTTCTGTCAATAAACAGTGTCCCAGTGTGGTAGGGAATAGAGATTGTAAGGTCCAGTGGGGCATGGACCGATGTGAATGAGTAAATATTCTTTGTAAAGCATAGTGTAATATGCAGGCCCTATATAATTTACTTAATGAATAAATAAATATAAGAGGCTCTATTTATTATCTCACCCAGACTAGGTGTCCTGCAGCTCCCCCCTCTACACACCCAACCCCTCAACTACATGCAGTGCTAACCATGACTAATCAGTGTCTTTTACACAGCTGTACTGGAGTTATGATCTGTGAGCACCTGGATCCCCTAGTTCATGTCTAGACTGATACTGAGCCGACCTCACTACAGACAGTGTTTTCTGAGATGAGCGCTGTCCTGCAGCAATACACACTGAAATATAGAACTGTGACCTGATTGAGGGTTCATAAGGAGACATACATTTTACTGTAACGCAGAGTTGATATTAGTGCTATGCAGTGTTCCCTCTAAGCTGAGCAATCTGGAAATGATAGAGTTAAACCTGTATCTTACTAGGAAACATCCTGAAGATTGAGAATACAAGCCTTTCGGGTGGAGCCCTGATTAGAGTGACCATTTAACTCTTTCCTTGCCAGAATTCTCAGCATAGAGGGAACACTGGTGCTATGAGTTTCTATAGAGGTTATGTGATGGACTGTAAACTGTATGTTAAATTGGCATTGATTCATCTAACCTGTTCAGCACTTGCTTACAAAACATGTGGCAATGGTACTATGGCCCTCTGTCTGGTCCGAAAACTGACCTGGCTGTTCCTATATATAATACACTTCATTAAGATTATATTTGATCTCCTATGCCATATAATCCATGAAAAGTTGTTTTTTCATTTAATGAAGTGATGTATTTAATTATTATTATTAAATTCTTTCAATAAGGTTACTTACATATGCCGCTGGTAGTATTTGAGGATCTTGTTGTCCAAATATTCTTGATTCGGCAAGTATTGGTTCTGTTCCAGGTGCTTCCTGGCCGTCTCCTCCTCAAAATCTCCCAACTCCGCTTCATAAAAAGACAAAAAAGTCAGATTTAGTCGACTTACTCTCAATGAGCCTACAACGTATGCCAAACACGGGTCTCAAACTTATGATTTGCCCAATTTATATAGTGCCAGTTTAAGGCTACTTCTGGCCCTAGATCAGATGTGTCCAAGTTCAGCCCTCAAGGGCTACCAGCAGGTCATGTTTTTTTTTTAGGATTTCTGTCTGTAGAAACAGGTGGGATAATTACTGACCCAGCCAAATAGATTAACTCACCTGTTCATGATTAATGAAATCCTGAAAACATGAACTGTTGGTAGCCCTTGAGGACTGACCTTGGACACCTCTGCCCTAGATGGTGTGTAGGCTATGCAGTAAATCCTCTACAAGAAGGAGCACCCATAGTAAATCTCCATTCTCAGAGCAAGTCACTTACCAAAAGTATTTTAACACACAAGAGGGGTGCCCCAAACTCCAAGTATTCAGCATGAAACAGTAGGAACATCTCCCAAAATGTATTGGAATATACAGCATGTATCTTAACCCCAGGGGTGCGGAGATCAGTGGCAGGTACACCGTTCCTGTCAGGTGCCATCCCTGCTTCCTTCCTCCAGTGCAGAGACGGCCGCCTGATAGTCTCGGCCGGGGGGCGCCTGGTTGCTAAGCAACAGGTGCGGTGTCCCCGGCCGTCCTCTGCCTGCTGGGCGCAGGTGCTCTGACGTTCTCTGTCGGCGGTCAGACCGCCCTCCCTGCGCGGATATCACCTTCTTCTTGCCCCTATTTAAAGCTTCCTCTGGCGCTATTAGAGTGCCAGAGTATCAGTGTCCATTAGTGTTTCCTGCCTCTAGCTTCCATTTTGATTGCTTACCTGTTGTGACCCGGCTTGCCTGACCAGTCTCCTGCTGCTGATCCCTTCCTGTTGTGACCCGGCTTGCTGACGATTTCTCCTCTGGTTGTCCCGTTCTGTTACCGTGATTTGGCCTGTCTGACTACTCCTTGGATTTCCCTTTGGCTCTGTCTGCTCTGATTGGCTCTGACCCGTACCGTTGACTCCGCTACCGCTACACCGGCAACTGTCTAGTGGGACCGTGACCTGCGTGCCCTGCGCAGCTAAGTCCAAACCCCCTTACGGGGGTCCCTGGTGAAAACTAGGGGCACGTTAGACTCCGCACCCTCTGGTTCAGTGGCGTCAATACTGGTTAGTAGTTCCTGTGTCTGCATACTCCAGCCGAGCCTGACAGTTCCATTGCCCGGCACAGCTGAGTTTGATTTGTAAAGTTCTGGGCTCATTTTAACTCAGGATCTCGGACAAGTGCCACTGACATCCTTATTACAACTCCCAATATTGTATTTAATATTAAGTATTCATTTTATGTAAGAACTGTTGTGTATTATTTAAACACACTGCACTAATATTTAATGGCTTACTTACCCTGAAGTATGTAAGAAGTCATTAAGGCACCGCTGTTGTCATTGCAAGCTAATTTCCCAGAGGCCAAGTCCTTTTTCACTTGGAGAGCAAAGAGGTACCTGGAGGTTTAGTAAGATTTAATAAACACATATACTATAAACATGAAGATGGCGTGAAATGGAATTTGTTTACAAGCATTGATTCTTTATATCCTTATTAACAGTGTGCATAGAATAAAGGCTATTTACTCAGTTATTTTTCGTCTTTGACTACAGATGGTCTCTGGAAATATCCATCTCACTGACAATCATCATCATTTATTTATTTAGCGCCACCAATTCTGCAGAGAATATTTGTAATTCACATCAGTCCCTGCCCCATTGGAGCTTACAGTCTAAATTCCCACACAGAGACAGAACGTGGCCCTTGGCCAATGGTTTCGGAGTTTTTCCATGGATTCCTCATTTTCACATTTTGCTGGGTTACTTTTGACTTATAGGTTATAAACTGACTTTACATCATCAGGGAATGCAAAATAGAACTATTGCAATCTATTTAGCGCAGTGGTCAGGGAACAGGGGTAATTTACCCCAAATGGGGTAAAAATTAAATTCCTGGGGGTAATGCTGCTGATTCACATGCTGTCAGTTGGTTTGTAGACCCCTTTAAATTTGAAATTGCTGTAGTACCAGAAGAGCTTCAAGGATTGAAAGAGGCACTTCTTGAGCTTTGATGCAATAATGAAACACGTATTGCATTTGAAAACAAAGCAGATCTGTCATATTTTTGGATGTCAACAGCTGCCTTATGCAACAACCTACCTTTGCGAACAAGGATTTTCCTCTCTAACGAACATAGACACAAAGCAAAGAAATCAATTGGGCGCTGAAAACTGTATCCAAATTGCTCTGACATCAAAATGCCCCAATATTGAAGCTCTTGTATCAAAAATGAAACAACTTCATTTCTCCAAAACCTGAAGTTTTGAAGTTGAAGCTTTCAAAGAAATTTTGAATAGATTCAATAAAATTTTCAATTCCAATAATTAATAATATATGATTTCCTTTCTTTCAAATCAAGGGGGTAACGTTGGCATATCTAAATATATTTGGGGGTAAATGGTAAAAAACTTCTCTGACCCCTGATTTAGCGGGAACCACTTTCAAAGTAACATAAATAGGCAAAATGAGGCAAGTAGTTTGGGTGCTGTAAACATGGAATAAAATTGAAAGTTCGATTCCTGACCATGGCCTTAGCTGAGTGGAGTTTGCATGTTCTCCCAGTGTTTGCGTGGGTAACCTTCCACACTCCAAAAACATACTGATATTTTTGGTACAATTGGCTGCTGACAAAAATTAAACCTAGTCTGCGTTTGTGTCTTAGGAAATTTAGACTGTGAACTCCAATGGGTCATGGAGTGAGATGTGAATGACAAATTCGGTGTACAGCACTGCATAAATGGTGGCGCTATAGAAATAGAAGATAATAATAAAATAATAATGAGTAAGAATTCCATGGGGCAGCATATCTATATATTTGCAAGTACACTTACTTTTATGGGTCAGCGAATCTGTATATTTGCAAGAATCTTAAGTTTATGGGCCAGTGCATACCCGAGTGTATATCCACCTTTATAGTTGTGATTAATCTGCACATACTGCATGTGTAGAACTATAAAGCTTCTCTCTTGCACACCTGAAAACATCAACACCAAGCACCACCTATAACATTAGGCCCACCTCCCATTTAATGCACATTTTTTCTGCTCTTATGGTGATTTCACCCTCATGTTTCATATAATTCCTCAATTTAAGAGGGATTTGAGGGGCTGCCTTTATTTCAAATGTTAAGTACTTTATTTCATTTATTTATTTTAACAATCTTTTGCATATTTGTGAAGTGTTTTACTGGCTGTGTTCTCTCGCCTATATTAAAAGCACTGCAACCTCCAAGGTGTTATAAGTATTTTTGGTATTTTTAAGAGGCTTAAAAGCTCTACCGCTAAATTAAGTGTAAAAAAAAAATAACTTATCTCAGTTTTGTGGTTATGTAGTGTTAGCAAAAGTCAAGTGGAAGGATTATCTTGTGCAGCACTGTTCACACTTCAGGGCTTCTCACGTCAACCCCCCAAGTGCCACTTCTTCAGTAACCAATTCTAACTGATACAGTGAACTTAAATTCTGCCATGAACTCATTTCGAAGAGCTGTTTGTATTAGTTGCAACTCATATCTAGGTAGGTGTGCCTAGCAGTTACTGACATTCATAAATTCCATCATCAGGAATACTTTGAAAATGAGTCGTAGGACATGAGTCACCTAAATGGGATTTATTACCTTGTCAACTCTCCGCGCAATTGACCTGGGTCCACTAAGAAGAATTTCACCATAAATTTGAAAATTGTTTCCTTAGGATCTTAAAATAAACAAAGAATTTAAATGCAGGCAACATGAAAGGAACTAAATGTCAACATGCAAAGTATGACAACACAGATCAATTAAATATAATCTTTCTACATGTTATGTAGTTGGCTCAGCAGCATTGGTGTAGGTTAAATATTACCTTTTAACTGTAAGCCAGTACTATGGTTTCACAAGGATTATAAAACATTTACTGAACTTACTTTTCACCTGTTTGCTTATAGGTTTCAAAAGTCCCAGCCAAACCTGCAATGACAACAGGATGATATTTAAAATTTTATTCCAAAGATTGGAGAAAATTCAGGCGCAGAATGGAATAGAGAACAAAATGTAATAAAAAAAATAATTAATAAATATAGTAAAAAATGATATTTGTTTTAAAGGATATTATTTCCTTTTCGCATAGAATATATAAGTTATCCTACAACATGTGAGCTCAGGCTGCTATATTCAGAGATTGCCTGCATATGCCTAAATCAAAAATGAAAGAAAAAAAATACAGCGCTGTCAAAGCTCCAATAGTAATAATCTGACAATTCAAATGGCAGAATAAAGAACCGAAAGCATACACACATAAAAAAACATTTTTAAATTTTTTACAAAACTACACTAATAAAACACATACACATACATAAATAATGGCACGGTATGAAATCAAAATAACTCCTATAGGAGACAAGATACTTTCTGTAACTAACTTTGCATCAGGTTCAATAAGCATAAAAATATATGCAAAAAATAACCCCCCTACAAATGTGGCACCAGAGATAGTAGAATAAATATTCACTTATTAAATTATCCAGCCTGCATCAGGCATCAGCAAATGAAATCTCCGTTCAAAGGATAATGATAGGTACAGACACTCGGTATCTGTGTTTAGTAGTCTGTTTGAGTCCAGCAAATAATCACTTGAAGGTTCTTACCCAATTCCTGGGAAATGCAGTATGAATACAATGAATCACCTGACCCAGCAGACTTGATACACAGAGTGTACGATCGGGTGGCCACCCAAACAATAATACCACTTCCGCTCTAAGATCCATGGCTTTTCATTAGGGTTAGTCACAAACCAGAGATCTCAAAAAATCTTTCTACATGTCCACTATGGACTCCAATAAGGTGCCTCAAGTAGTGGGTTATCCAAATAGAAAGACACAGTTTCTGACGCAATTCGTTCAAAAGTGAACTTTTCCAAAGCATGGCAGGAGTCACTAAATCATATCCTTAAGTAGTCTCAGCCTCAATAAGGAGAAACACCTGCATTCCATTCTAAGACAATCCAGCCCTCCATCCATTTCAGCTTGTCAGATGTTTATTTCTCTATTCCTAATTATTCAGCTGTTATCACTATCAAAGTGGACATGGATTCATGTGTTAAAAAGTAAATAAAAAAATACTCAATAAGAATAAAAATAAAAGTAATTAATAAACAATACAAATATATATGCGCATCCATCCGTATCGATAAAATATATCACAAACTAATGACATAAGCTCATTTTCAAAACATAGATCTGTAATTAATCTACCATAAAATGCTTGCAGCTCTTCACAAATACTTGCTATACTACATCAAAAAGATAATAACCAGAGAGAGAGTTATATTCAAATAATTCTAAGTCCCTCTATCAATCAAACAAATAAAGAGGGGGAAAAAATATTTTTATTTCTACTAAACTTAAATTAAAAATACAATAAAAATTCTATTCATAAAAAGATTTTCATATAGGTCCAACTCTAGAATTGAACCCCAGTCTCTTACATTCAACAGTTTATCACGCAAAATGCTTGTCCTATATTCCATTGAGTAAACTGACAAAGTTCTACCCATCAGGGAGGTCAACCGTTTTCTATTGAGAAGTAAATCAAGTATATGGCAGCCAAACAGATATGTCTGATGAGCTCATTAACATATTTCAAGACACCTTGGAAAGCAAATGAGTCTGGTACTTAGGCACTTAGTATATCAGAGATCAGATTTCCCACCTCTTACCAGAAAGTACATCATTTTGGGCAGCTCCCCCAACCGAGATTTTAAATTATAATTCCGCTGCCGGCAATGAACATACGTCCTGACAATATACTAAAACTTTGGCATTTTATGGCACATTTTGGTCATGCAGGCTACTGGTGATTCTTCTGCCAAAAGTCTAGTGTAGAACAATCAGGTGGAAATACTATAGAGGCATTCAGGTATGCTTCCAGAATGGCTGTTCATCCTCTTTCAAAAAAGAAAATCTGCATTATTGCTATCCTTATATATTGTTTGAGATTTTTAATAGATTTTCTCTCTTTCCATGGGAGGCAGTTTTGCTGACAGTTCGCTCTGTTTCATTATTACATTCATTACCACTGACGTGAGGTTGTTGTGATCACATTGACACATATTCTCTATGATATATTTCCTTTTCTTGTTGTATGAATGATTGAAGAGTTTCTGTGTTTCTTGGGAGTGTGCACGGATAACTGTCACTGCTAGTATACCCCTTGCTGGTGCACCTAGGCTGGTACTCCTGACCTCTTCCTATAGATCAGGGTTGCTGTGGATGGATCCTCCCTGGCCTATCACACTGCCCAGAGCTGCTGGGTAGCAGGCAGAGCAGTGGTACTGGAAAGCTGGGTCCAAACCTCAGAACAGCCGGAAACGGATTAGTTTTGGGTCTAATCTGTAGGTCACAGGAAATTACAGCAGGGATAGAAGTTGTCAAGCAGATCTTGAACAAAGTGATGTTTATTAGCTCCAGTGTCCTGATAAGGACAGTTCACACTGGTTGAAGGTACCAGTGATCAGAAAGTTAGATGGAACAATAGTGATACATTTCAGTACAAACCAGTGCTGTTTTATACAGTTTTGGACACAGCCTCACAGGGGGTAAACCAGCCTCCTGAACTCTTTGCTGGCCCCAAGAAGTCCGAGTTATTTTTAGTATCAGGATGCAATATGTTTCCCCAAACATTTATTTAAATGCAATTTATACTTAACAAAATTTACACTTATCTGCTATATCCCAAAACCTTCTGTGTGTATTATTCGTACAGGGCCTGAGATGCATTATACAAGCTACAAATACAGAGTGGCAGCGGCCCTCCCTGCTGTATATACAGGCTGAAGAAACGTGTTGGCCACTGAGATGAAAAGGTCAATTAACATGAGGGACTTTCTTTAGAAAAGTTACACAAATCCAATCATGACATCCTGTCTCAGAAGTTACAAATCAATACCTCAGAAATTAAGGCATTTCCTATACAAAGTGCCATATGATATAATAAAATAATCACATTTCCAATACACAGTTTCAAGAATCAGTACATTTGCAACAATATATATTGACACACTGTGCTAATGTCTACATTTTAAGCTTGTCAACAGAATGAATGTGTCAACATTTTTCCTTTCATTATTTTGGTGTCAACAGGATAAATGTTGACAGATCCACTGCCGGAAATATGACCACCACCAATAAACTGTGTAATAATATATATATATATATATATATATATATATATATATCTATATATATATATATATATATATATATATATATATATATATATATATATATATATATATCTATATCTATATCCATATCCAATAATACTAGAGCTAATAATAGCACATAAGCCAGAATAAAGGGCTTCAGTATTTATACCAGGAAGTATGTGTAGTCCGGTTATGACCCCTTGAAAAAGTCTTCTTGAGGACTAAATGCGTCAGGATTTTTTGGGTTTTCCTACCCCACTATCGTTGCCTGGAGTGTGATGTACATCTGCCAGCCAGAACTTTGCTCACGCCCTTGGACATTACCATCTTGATTTGTGGAGGAGGACAGATAAGCTGATTTATTTCATTCTTCCTGTACGGGCATACTTTTTGCTCTAAAGCTGTTTTATTAGGCTTTACGCCATGTTTTAATAAATTTAAGTGCTATTATTAGCTCTAGTATTATTGGATCATTACATATTGTAGATTGAAGTACACTATTGTGGATATCTTCTGAGTTGCAGTTCCTTGTAAGACGGTGAAAGTTTACTGTAGAAACACATAAAATTGCCAACATGCCATTCTACCCAAAATATTAACAAGCATACAAGCATTAGCAAGCTGCCTTCTCTCAGCTAGATCCCAGCACCTGCAATCTACACTGTCAACATCCTCACCCTCATCAGTGTGTACATCTTCCTCACACAATACTAATTCATCCCCGCTGAAATCCACAATTACAGGAGTCATTGTACTTTGATGTAATTGCCGGTAGTGGCCTTCCTCGTAGAATTTGTAGTTTATTTTACAGCAGAGCTGTCACGATTTTTGGGCAATTCTTTAAGAACAGACCAAATGTCATAATGCTGTGCTGACTCATCTGCATCACCACTGGGTGTCTTGGGAAAGTTTTTTCCTAGCAGCAATCACCAAAGAGGGAGGAGACATCGTTGTGTCATGTACCACTTGAGCTGTCACCTTGCTGACAAGGAGCTCATTGTATCTCTCGAGATCTGGGTCAGTTGGAAAGAAAGAAAAGATATAGCTCTTAAACCTAGGATCATGCACAGTTGCCAAAATGTGGTGATTCGATTTCAAGATGTTGTTAACTCTTGGATCCTGGCGAAGCAAATAAAGTACTTGATCTATAAGTCCTATATATTGCTTTGTTTCATCTCCTTCTTCAATTTCTCTAGCTGGTTTTCCAAAAGTCTAATTAGGGGAATCACTCAGGCTAACAGTGTCTGAACTCAATTCACAGGTGACTACTTAGAGTGGTTTCAGCACCTTGCGCAACACGGAAAGTGTTCTCCACTGCGCTGGACTAAAGTACTTTCACCCTCAAATTTGATTCTTCTTGCAGCTGCAATCTCCTACATGTTGTTGCAAAATTACCCTAAATATTTTGGGACACAGACAGCATCTCCTACATGTCATTGTCAGTTTTTAAAAAGCTCTGTACCACCAAGTTGATTGGTTGAGAAAAACAGGAATGAGATGGAATTCTCCTCGCTGTAATGCTCTCACAATATTGGTGGCCTTATCAGAAATTACATATCCTCAGGAGAGTCCAAGCGGGATAAGTCAAGTTGCAATGACATCCCTTCATTTTTCAAACAGGTTGTCAGCAGTATGCCTCTTAGTGAAGGGGGAAATTTGGCCCTGAAGAAAGAGCAATAGCAGTAGCAGCGCAAGATCCAGTAGAGATGGGGCCAACCCATTATACCTCCAGGACCCAGAGCTGCAGCTGTCCCCCAGAGATGAATGGGTTCGTTTGCCCTGGGAGCACCTCTACATGGTCTGGAATGAGGTCAGCAGTTGGAAAGGAGTTGACAAGCAGGAAAAGTTGGGAATTCTGTTTGATGTGTTTGTGCAATGTCAGGTAGGGCCAGAGTGGAAGTAGGCGCTGGAGTGGACATTCCATAAGATTTTACAATTGGGCCAAGAGATTCAAGCACTTAATTCTGAGGTATCAAGTCAGCAGGCAAAGGAGGCTGAAAAAAGTGCAAAGATAGCAGGGGCCAAAACCATTGGGCCCTGGGAAGACTATTCCTACACTGTTCCCTATGCAGAATTAACAGATGAGGAGATGGTGGCCGAGTGTGAGCCTGAGAGGGCACTGGCACAGTAAGAATCACCAGCCCCACAACATTTGGAGCACCCCAATCTAGTTTCAAATCTGGGGACCCAGGACCCTTTACCAGAGGCCTGTACTGGACCATCCACTCTGGTTTGCTGCCAGGAGGACACCTCTGGGTCCAATAAGGATTCACAATACCTTGATGCGCCAGAGGAGAGGGAAGTGGAGCAACAGGTGAATGTGGTAGTAGGGAAGGGGAGATGCACCCCAACATATATACAGGGGCACCTACAATTGGTTTGGGAGGTGGACAGAGGATTACCCAACAGCAAAAAATTAATGGAGCCCCCACGTTTGCCTGCCACTGGACATTTGTCACTTTAGTGTTTGGGGGAGGGGGGATTGGATCTTTGGTAGAAAGAACCAGACAAGGATCCCCAAAGTTTTCCTGCCCCTGGGCAGTTTTAACTCGAGTATGAGACCCAGGGGAAACCACAGCAGGCCAGAGACTTTGGACTTGGGGGAGAAAGGTGTACTTGGGGCAAGGGAGCCACTGGGGAACAAGAGCTAAAAAAGTGGAGAAGGTATATGCGACGAAACAGGTTTGATAACACCTTAACCAGCCTGACCCTCGTTTCTCACAAAATGTGGATTATAGCATGTACTTTTTATATCCTTGCTTTTGTTCACCAGCTCAACAGAGTACAACTGCAGTGTCTAATTACATGTGGATTAGGTGACATTGTAGCAAGTATTCATGGCTATATGTATTTTATGCTTTCGTGTAGAAAATCTGTGACTGCAAAACTTTTTTACCCTCACAAAACTAATAGACTTAACAAGTTCTTTGACGTCCTGGAGTTCAGTTATCAACTTGTACTTTCAATGTATACTTTCATTCACTTTACATAGGAAGACACATATAAAAGTGCACAAGAACAAATTGTAAAAATCAGGACAAAAAATTTCTATGTGTAAACGTGACCGATAAGAGAAACAGTCCAATGTCCCTGCTCATTCAGGACATAAATTGTATTTACAGTATTTTAATGGAAAAATGCTGTTAAATTTAATTAAAGGAGTGGTCCAAAAGTGATAAGAGATAGAACTTTAAAGGGACTTTTTTACTTTTGGCGATATGTGTGCTCATATCCTGAACCGCAATCCTGCAATACTCATGCAAATTTGGGCCCACAGTTTTGCAGGTTTGTGAATCACCCTTGACTGAAATGTGGTACTCACCTAAGGAACTAAGGGAAAAACAGTAGTAAAATCATTACCTCACTTGACACAATTGCCTGCAAAGGATAAACAATATTTTAGAACATTCACTTACTTGGTATCCCGAGTTATTCTTGAATTCTAAACCAAAGTATTCTTTCTCAGTCAGGTTTAAATGGTTGCAGCTCATGTTAAACAATTCTTTTCCAGCAGCTTTTTGCTAAAAAACAAAACAAAAAAAACATACGAAATCTGAATAAAATATAACTACTACATTATATGCTGATTTATAAGTCATTGAACATTTTTCCATTGTGTTGGTGTTATGTTTTTTTAAATGTCCCAAATAATCAGGTTTTAGAGCTTGTGAATGACGGTATCTAACATTAGTAAACCATTTTGCTCCTGCAAGACGCTAATTTATTGTCCGGTTAAAGTTTAACTGACAGAGAATAGCCAAACAAATAAATAATAAACTTATGCCAAGATGTGCAACCCTACGTAATATGATGATGCTATATAAATATTAATAAAATTAGTGCAGCACTGTGGTTTAGTGGTTAGCACTTCTGCCTCACAGCACTGGGGTCATGAGTTTGATTCCTGACCATAGACTTATCTGTGAGGAGTTTGTATGTTCTCCCTGTGTTTGCGTGGGTTTCCTTCGGGTGCTCCGGTTTCCTCCCACACTTCAAAAACATACTGGTAGGTTAATTGGCTGCTATCAAATTTACCCTAGTCTCTCTCTCTCTCTCTTTTTGTCGGTCTGTGTGTGTAAGTTAGGGAATTTAGACTGTAAGCTCCAATGGGGCAGGGACTGATGTGAGTGAGTTTTCTGTACAGCGCTGCGGAATTAGTGGCACTTTATAAATAGCTGATGATGATGGTTAATAAAATTATGCAGTCCTCAGTATAGTTTGCTTTGGTAAATTGATAACTACAATACACTATTCATGTCCTTTGATCTTTTTTTACAATAGCTATGTAACAGTGACCATATAGGCACACTAACTCCGCATAAGGACATACGCCTATGTTTAATTTGCTTCTGTTGTTGCTCCTGGTCCTAACCCTTAGTCATATATCGTGTGCTAGCATTAGGCGCATTCTGTGGCCCCAAATCTAAAGCTATATCTAACACTAGTCCAAGGTGAAGTCCTGACTAGCTCTAAACTAGACATGGACAACCTGCTCTACAGTTGTAGAACTGCAAACCCCAGCATGTCTTTTATTCTTAAAGACATTACTGAATTGAAGTTGGAAGTACATGGGCAGAGCATTGTGTTCTAGGTGAAATGTGAAAGGTTACAGGGTTTTAAAATGTGATTTTATATATGGAATAATTAACCCCCTACTGTAAGAAGAAGAAGAAAGAAAGAAGAAAGAAGAAGATGATGATATTGGAAGTTACTGAGGAGATCTGTGACCATATGAAAGCACAATGCCTGCTTTTATACAGGTCAAAGAACTCTACGGTGACTTCAAATATCTGTAATAAGGGTGCTTTATTCCTTATAATACTCATTTTCCTAATGATTGGTGAAGTGATGACATCAGATCTCACCATTTATACAGATATTATATACCGGAGTTTATTACTATATTAATATCACTTGTCTATTATATACTTCATGTTACAGAACACTAACATTCTTGTGATGGTAGAAAGAGAAAGGCAGCGATTGTGACCAAATGCTGAGACTCTCTGGAATTAGCTGAATGAACGCTCTAATTCCGCTGCCTCTTGGGATGAGTGGAATATAAGGCAGGTGAGGGGTTGAACGGTTTGTTGGTGTAATGAGCATAACAGCCTTCCAAAAATCAAGAGCTGTTGGGTAAATTACTATGCTTCTCTGTGCATCCTCTTGAACAGTGACAGTCTAATAGTAGCGTGCGCTGTACAGTCATCCTAGGTTCTGTCTAAGTTAAGAGGCCGTATGTAATTAAAACAATTATAATGCTCTGCAATGGAACATTTTAATGCGCTTCATTCTGTGGATATCTTTGGAAAATGAAGGCATTGCCAGCACAGATCTTATTTAATTTCCACTTAACACTACAGTGATCCCGGGAACATTTATCCTGTAGCCAATATTAGTGTTGTTCATCAATGTTTTTTTAAACGTCACATACATAGTGTAACAAATACATCTAATATATTATTTGTTAATAGCAGTTAGGCAACATTTTGCTCCCCAGCTGTTGTGGAACAACATATCCCAGCATGCCATGCCTATTGATGTCAGGACATGTTGGGACGTGTGTTTCCAATGTTGCATACACCTGGTCTAGAGGGATTGGTCGATACTGCTAAAGGATAGATTATAGTTCATAGCCTACTTCCCAACAGTCTCAATTTTCATTGATTGGGGCATAGCCATAGCTAAATGAGCCATAGAGATAGATAGATAGATAGATAGATAATATATATATATATATATATATATATATATATGTATATGGCCATAGACATAGGCTATTTGTCATTTGGTTTTTCATTCTGGAATATTGGGATAGTTGCTGACAGTACTTTCAATGTATTGATGTAAATAGTACGCAGGTTGGCATATGTTGGCAGGGGGGCTATTATCAAAGTAGGTAGCCCATTGTACAACCAATCCACATCACATGGTTACAGAAATAAGCTTTTATTGTGTGCTTTTCAGTGAGGATCTGCTGTGTGACTCATAGCAGAACTGAAAAAGCACCACTGCCAGTTCGTTATCTGCAAAAACAAGCCCTTAGCTTGGTGCATTGTTGGAAAGAGAGGGTGGTCGTGAGCAGATTAAGGGAAATCTTATTTTTAAACTAGAAAAGGAGTATGAGAGTAGAAGCAGAGCTGGGGTAATAAGCCTACTGCTTTATAACAACACAAATAAACCTTGGTAAGGAATACAGGATTGGATAAATTTGTGACTTATAAAAAAGTACTGTGTCTCTTAATGGATGAGATATTTATATATAAAATGTGAACCAGTTTGGGCTACTCTATGTGTGACATATCCCTACTAAGGTCTATCGGCTCAGGAGAAGAGTTATTATTTAATGGTCCGCGAAAGCGAGTAAATATAAATAAAATGTTCTGTTAAAGTAAGCACAAAGATGTACATGGCATCCACAGTGGCCAATTGTCCCTAAGTTCCAGGATAATCTCAGGTTTTAAAGATGTGTTCCTCAAACATGTTCCTGTATTGAAGAGAACCACAGTTCAATTCCACCTGCTCCTTTGCTGTTCAGTGCGATTCTTACCAACCATTCTTATTTAGGCTTTATACATTAACATTTATTGAAAAATAATCTTTAAAATGCTAAAAGGTACAGAACAATAACATTTAGCAGATATGTAATGATGGGGATTGTAGTGCTCCAAGGTCTGATAAGACCGTTTCAAACAATGCACAGAGATGCACTGGCTCATCAGTTCTTATAACATATTTTAAAATATTAGCAAATATAGCTATATTACACAGTTCCACACCAGGGGGCCTGATTCATTAAGGATCTTAAATTAAGAAGTTTCTTATTTAAGTCTCCTGGACAAAACCATGTTACAACAATGCAAAGGGTGCAAATTAGTATTCTGTTTTGCACATAAATTAAATATTGACTGTTTTTTCATTTAGCACACAAATACTTCATAACTTATTTGTACATTGAAATTTGATATTTGTGTGCTATATGAAAAAACAGTCAGTATTTAACTTATGTGCAAAACAGAAAACTAATTTGCACCCCTTGCATTGTTGTAACATGGTTTTGTCCAGGAGACTTAAATAAGAAACTTCTTAATTTAAGATCCTTAATGAATCAGGCCCCAGGATGAGAAACCCTGTGGTACACCCACTGTTGTGGAACTACTAGTCCCAGGCTGCCAGATCTCGCTAATTTCCCAGCAAGGTCACAGGTTTTAAAGATTCATTGCAGGGAATGCCCCAAGTTTTTCAACCAACTTTCCTGCAAAGTTTCTTTATATTTAGTGCAATGTTCACTATTCTATTCTTCTTCTCTTTGCTTTATTAGTGAAATGTATGCATTCCAGCCAGGTTTAGTACACATGCCAAGATGAGGAATGTGGTGGTGAAAGTTTTGCAGAGTCAGTACTGTGCATGGCACGCTTAGATGCATCTGCTCTGTAGCAAAGTGTTTCAGGACTGACCTGTCAGCCTTTGGTGCTGAGGAACTCTGCTAGTTTCCTGCTGAATAATATCAAATGCAAAAATAAAAATGGACACTCTGCAAAAGAGAGAGCCTGAATTCCTCAGTTGTTTGAGGTTTTAGATGAATACAGGCAGTTCCTGTAGATTACTTGCAGTACAGGCGGCTTATGGAAACATATTAAGCCATGCTGTATATTGGGTTAGTGATTCATGTAGTTGCTGTGTGTTTAGTGCACATTTGTCTCTGTACACAGAGAACACACATGTGGATTTCCCCATGTGAAAGTCCTGTGTTGATCACTGATGTTGCCCTGAGCAATTCTCCCTTTTACCCACTCTGAGCTCACATGCTCTATTCATGCTGTACAGTTTCCGTCACCAAATGGATCAAATGCCTGCAAGTGAAGGGTCAGATGTGTTCATCCTGTGGAATAATAACCCATACGCACATGTCCTAATGGAGCCATTAACTATCATAACAAATACTTAGCCACCAGCTTGTTTGACTTGATTCCAACCTGACTATATAAAGATCTGTATGTATATAATATGTAACTTATCGGAACAAGCAAAGCTAGATACATACGTGTAATGTAAATATTTATAATATACTCCATACTAGTTTCATAGAAATTTTGCTTATAAACTATGATTAAGGTGACTGAATTTAATATTTTGCTAATACCTTACACATTACCCATGTGAAATATCCAGATGGGGGGGAGGGGAGAGAATGTATTTGCCTTGTTCCGGTCTCTCCTTTGTTATGGATTGTAATGTTTATAAGACAAGATAAATAAGGGGTATGATAATATAGAAAACATTTATCACTCTTTAATGTGCCAGCTAATGAAATGAAAATAGCAGAATTTCAGATATTATATCTGAAATATTATATATATATATATATATATATATATCTGTTGGCCCCACGGGGACTGTGAATGCTTATGTTCATATAATATAGTATACCTAATATACTATTATGAGATGCATAATAATAGTATAAAATAAACTGTCACAGACTACAACATGAAATTAGTAAAAGTATCATCCAATTTAAATAATTGCAACATGGCCTAAAACATTGGTGTTCAGCCATTTTTATTGGGGCCACTGCTCTGGGAGCAAGAGTGTCGGCGCACCCCTGCTCTGGGACACCGAGTGTCGGGGCACCCCTGCTCTGGGACACCGAGTGTCGGGGCACCCCTGCTCTGGGACACCGAGTGTCGGGGCACCCCTGCTCTGGGACCCCGAGTGTCAGGGCACCCCTGCTCTGGGACCCCGAGTGTCAGGGCACCCCTGCTCTGGGACCCAGAGTGTCAGGGCACCCCTGCTTTGGGACCCCGAGTGTCGGTGCACCCCTGCTCTGGGACCCAGAGTGTCAGGGCACCCCTGCTTTGGGACCCCGAGTGTCGGTGCACCCCTGCTCTGGGTTCCAAAAACAGGAGGCTCCCTATAGAATGTATTGTATATCTGACAAACAGGGGACCCCAAAAACAGATACTGTGATTTGTCTTTGGGGCCTCAAACAACAAAGTAAACTCACACTGAAGTCAGTTCACATGTGTGGATGGATTAAAGACCAGCAATGTTATTAGGACTGACAAGCTATAGAGGATACAAGTGTCACCGACATGTTGCATTTGTAAAACCGAGATTGAATTTAGAACATGGCATACTACAATAATGTATTTATACATAGCATTGCTGGTTTCTATCAGTAGTGATATATTCCTACAGTATTTAATAACCACATGTCTGTTCAATTATCCAAATTCGAAAAAATATTTGTGAATAGAAGCAGAAATAACTTGTTACAATTTTTAGACAAATAATCTCCTATTTGAACAACACAAGAGTATTACAATGGACACTTTCTTAAGACATTTCATTTACTGTACAAACACACTAGTAAGGAATTGTAAATGATTTACTTACATCCACAACAAATGTCTTCTGCGAGTCGTCCAGAAATTGAACTTTCAAGTGCAGCATCATCGGCTGTAAGACAGACTATGAGCTGCTTACAAGGAGTGTAGCTGGATGGATGAACGTGCTGCAGTGTCAGGAGCAGATCGCGGAGGAGACAGTTTTTTTCTTTCTTTCTGCTTATAGACAAAACATCTACAAGCAGTGCATGCTATAAGGGCACAGGAAATATACTATACATACACATATTATATAATATAAAGAATAGAGCCAGTATATTTGACTGAAACAATCATTGGGATTGGACTATGTAACATTTTTTGTATCTTTGGAATAAACACTTTCATTTTTGGAACCATCTGGGGCACTAATGCGGGTCGGTTTACTACCTAATGATCCTGCACAGGGGATCATTTTTGTGAGTACTGAGTACTTTCTCTCTCTCTCATATATATATATACACACATATATATATATATATATATATATATATATATATATAGCTTTAGTGTGATTATTAAAAAAAAAATATATATATATATATATATATATATATATATATATATATATATATATATATATATCCTATATTTCGGTATCCTTAAAGAGCAAGTACATCCACTAATATATGTGACAGGCAGCGTATTATTGAGCCGAATTATATACAGAACAAAAATGAGAAAAAGAGAGGTTATAACACGGGGCACTCCAGGATAATTGGTTGTGAAGAAATAGAACATAAAATAAATAGGTTTTATTGGTATATATTAAAAATAAATAAAGCATCCTAACAAACAAAAAGCTGCGTGAATTATAAAAACCTCTAAGACCTAGGGCTAGATTTACTAAACTGCTGGTTTGAAAAAGTGGAGATTTTGCCTATAGCAATCAATCGGATTCTAGCTGTCATTTTGTAGAATGTACTAAATAAATGATAGCTAAAATCTGATTTGTTGCTATAGGCAACATCTCCACTTTTTCAAACAAGCAGTTTAGTAAATATACCCCCTAGTGCGGTTACATTTCCTTTTTCTGAATTATATATAGTAAATTACTGGAGTCCAGCAGTCACACAGATACCTTTCAACTACCAGGCCCCTATTGATAAGATTAACCAACCACCAACTTCCCAGATAATGGACTGCCTTATTTTCCCGACATTCTCTAGGGCTATAAGTGGTCCTCATTGATCCTAAAAGCAACGTGAAGGCTCCATCAGGGAATACTGGTGTCCTGTTAATACAGGCATAGGAGCTATAAGTGCTGAATAGTATAACACAGCGCAGTAACAGTAGAGGTGACGTCACCCTTGTCACCAACAGTGGCTTTTGAATCCATGCGCAGGGAGACTAATGGGGTGCTTTTACCCACCTTAGAGGGAACAATGGTTCTTGGTGCTCTTGTGAATATGTTATATCCAATATATATAGCAAAGTCACCTCTGTGCTGCACTTCTAATCATAGATGAGCTCAATACAGTATTGGGTCTCTTTGAGGTTCAAAATACAAAAATGCAGCTCAGACTAATAATAGTCTTAAAAAAGAGAAGTTGTACACACACCTAGGATTGATAGGAGCCTCTCATATGCAATCTGTGCTATTGTACGACCCTGCTCTTTCAACTATCAAACTCAGTCACTTCTTACTTCCCTTCACTTCCACCCTCTCATCATGACACACTCCTTGTCCTAACATAAGTCACATGATGAGGTCACTACCTCCCACAATATCTGCACACATCTCCTGAAAGAAGATTTTTTTTCGTTGCTGTTGTGAGCGTTCTGATGATCTGATTGGCTGCATTGGCCTACTCCTCCCACTTCAAAAACAGTACATTAAGACATACAGGATACACACCTTAAAAGACAAATGTAAACAAGTTGGTTTTATAATCGGGTTCATTCAACACATGTGCTGCTAGGATTTTAGGATCTTCAGTAAATAGGCTGTCGATGAAATGCTGCACAGATAAATAGCAGAGCAGACCTTAATTATTCACATAGATATGGCTACTACCATTGCTTTGCAATTATTCATTATTAAAATACTTTAAAATACTGTTGTTTGACAAGTCATCAGTACCTGTTTATAATCGTCCATAAGACACTTTCTAAGGACATCATCTGCAACAGTGACATACTAGATAAACATTTAACAAAACAAAACAAACAAAACAAAAAGCACACACATCCTGGAGAAGTACAAGCTCAAATATTATGCATTATTTTCTGAAATATACTAAAAAATTATATATTTACCTTTATACTTCTTAAGTGAATTAAAAAACAAAACAAAAAATTATGATACAAATTCTTTAAATGGGCTATAAAAGTGATTATAATTTTATTTATATTTATGAAACTTTAAAGGATTCAGTGCCATTTTCCCAGGTAGCACAAGACCAGCATTTACACACAGTACCATAAGATAAAGGATAACAAGACCACAGCAAAGAACTGCAGGTAATTAGAAGCCAATGGGCACCTTTTCATGAAGATGTTTTACAACCATTTCAAACACAAGCAATATAAAAATACAGACATAACTCCAACTCAGATGGTTTGTGTTGATCTTAAAAGAAAAGATCAGGAGGAGATGGATGTGTGACCAGATGGGCTTACTTCGCCACCCGGTCTGTTGGGGAAAGGAGGAATGTTCTTCCTGCACAGTTTATTTTGGTTTCCTTCTCACTTTCAGTAACCGACTGTTACTGACCACTTCTACTGGTGCTACCTTGCCACCACTCGCCGACTGAGCAATGGTTGTAGGAGAATTCGGCTGCCACCACTGGACTCCTTTGCGGAACACAAAACAGTGTACTTCTGGGGTCACTGGTATAGCTGCTGTAATGCCTTTTTGCTGTGGGCTGGCTGGTACCTCCTGACCGCTTATATCAGGACTGCTGGGTAGCAGGCAAAGCGTTGACACAGAGAGACACTGAGTTCAACACAGGACAGCTGGGGAACGGATATTAGAGTTTAATCTCTTATCTGTTGGTCACAGGATACAGCAGGTAATAGTTGCAGGCAGAATCTTCCAGCAGTGGTGGTTTATTGCTCAACAGTCCTGACAAGGACTTTTACACACTAGTTTGTGGTACCTTTGATCATCCAGAAGTTCAGATGGAAAATGATACCTTACATGGTCAAACAGTCCTCCTTTTATACAAACGTTGTCAGAGGGTAGCCCAGTTCCCTGACCCGACCAGGCACCAAAACGTCTGATATCAAATCAGATGATTTAACATCAGAATGTGGTATTTCTCTAGACATGGAGTTAATGCAGTTTTAACATTATTTACTTCAATTTCCTAAATGAATTGCTGGTTGCATTATTTATGTATTTCGTCTATCTTGCATTTAACTTTCACATCAACCTGTGATTTCCTCAGATTTGTTTTTTTCTACATTGTTAGGAGGTATCCTGTCTCGTTATGTTCATTTTATCGCTTACAAATAAACATTGTTAAATGTAATTATTGTGGTTCCAATGCACAAAGATATTTAATTGCAAAATATAGCAGGATTTACAGCAAGCCATCATAATGCATAAAAGATATTACAATAAAGCAGGAAAGTATAAAAACCAAATACAATACATTTTCGCTAGCGCTTCACCTAGGCCCAGGTCCATGTAGGTTTGCAGTCAGGAAGTTAGAGAACAATGGGCCAAGGAAGCTTGCTTATATCCAGTTCGAATTAACATGAACAGTGATTATGTCACAATTATGCACAGATAACACTAATAGAGGTCTTCACTGGTCCAGGATTCAAGCCCATTCAGTATAATGCAAATCATAGGTCAGTTCAAATGATTCCTCTGATAATGTGTGGCCAGCTCACGCCAACAGCTGAACACATGTTGTGCCTAAGGGAACTGACCTAATCCAGTTTTTACTAACCTATTTGCATTCCAAAGACAATATCATTTTGAGCATTAGCTTTTATCTTCCATAGCTAGTGATCACAGGAAGCGATCGCTTCGCCGATAGTAGCGGATTCCTCATGGTAATATATAGATCAAAATTACATTAAACATGATACATTTACTATATCCTGAGCCTTAGATACCTTTAATATATTATCATCTATGTATAAATAATCTCGAATACATTTTACTACTAAATAAATGTGGATTGGAACCTTAATAAATTTATATTATATACAAGTGTAAGTGCGAATATAAAAGTGTGTGTTATAATTAATCCATGCGATTGCATCACAACATGTGGTGTACTAATCGCAAGGTAAAACAATATTAATTATTTTAGTTTACTTCATCCAATTATTTGAATTTCACACTCTCTAACAAGACATGACAAAAGGTAACGACCTTTTGCTGGACCTTCAGGCTAAAGCAGGTTTTTGTCACTTTTGAGATGAAAAGACTTACTTAGAATTTCCTGCTTTCAGAAAACAAACTTCTTCTAGAGGTCTTAATAGGAGTATATTAAGAACTCATCGTGCATGGCCTGGACAAAGCCTAGTGTGGATTTGTAGTGTGTGAACAAATACCACCTTGCTTTATTACCCTATTTGGGAGGATTTTCATGGTTCATGAGCCCTCTCATCTGCCCTTGGACACCTGCTATCCTCCTACACTGCCGGTACACCTGAAATCTGCAGCTTCTCCCGACCTCAGCACTTTGCGTCCATTGGATGGATCTATGCTTTGCTGCTGCCTGGGCTACATTGCCTGCTGGACAACCCTCCTGCCTTCGCCACTGCCTCCTCCTTCACCTACAATCCACGAACAGACCTTCACCCTACACACTCTGTGCCAACAGACCGCATTCTCTGGCACTTACCGCGCACCTCCTGCCATGTTGGCCCAGCCTGGCACCCAGTATCTGCAACTCTGCGTCAATTCTGACGCTGCATCTGCATCACCCTACCTGGTCTGCTGGGCGCATTTTCACTACTGCCACCAAGAACTTCCCTGGTAAACCTGCCTATTTAAAGACTGTAAGAGGACTCCATTCCCTCACCAAACTCCCACACTGCCTCTCTCTTTCCCCCATGTGGGATATTTCTCCATTTTGTTCTAGTACATAGGCCTCCAATCCCACTGGACTTTCAATATCTCAGCTGCACCCCCCACCCCCCCATCTCAGGTTCTGGACCTTTCTTTCTCTTTCTGCCAATGAGATCATTAGTTACACAACATTAGAGATAACCTACGCCAGTCTCCGTCCACTTCAGCCTCTTCCACGTGGACCTGAGAAGTTTATTTTGCCTGACTCTATTCAATGGCTGTACTATTTTGTTTCTGTTCTGGAAGCTGTGATTTGCTCTCCAACTTACTTCCTGCAACACCACTAGAGGTTTGACTACACCTGCCTTACTTGTCTCCCAATTTTGGACATACAACGGATGACTTACTCATGCTTAAACCAACATCCCCCACATAGGGGAACAAATCGGTTAATCTGCCTGCATAATGTAAAGAGAGTCTCTACCTCTTCTGTTTTGTGGGCTCCCGTTCTTCCTTTTATATCTATTATCGGTGACCTACTGCAGTGCCCAGACTGTTCGCATCTCCTCAGCAGAATAAGTTAATCAACAGTGCCAAAAGGCAAGAAACCTCACTCTAATGGCCTCTTCCACTACTTCTCAAGGAAAGCCACACCTGATCTTAGGCCATCGAGATAGTGCTGGCCACAGAGCTAGGGAGACTTGGACTCCAATGACGATGACTTTCTTCTTCGGTCAAACTTCTGGCAATGCACCAATGACACAGACTCCACAGGAGAGACTGGGCTACGGTTGAATAATCTTCCACTCAACATTCTCTTGGAACCTGACTCACTAGTTGTGCTTCTACTGATCACCTTTGACAATTTTTTTGTAATTTTTCTGCATTCACGTGTTTGGACACCTCTAGAACTTGAATTTCTGATGACTCCTTACTGAGGTACTGGGTCCTCCGAGGGCACATCCATTTCACCCTTCTCCTTCAGAACCCAGTGCAGTTCATACCCTGAAGAAAGACTATCCCCATCTATGGTCAATGCCTGTGGTCATCCTTCTGGTACTCCTAATGTTTTGTTTGAATATTTTTTGTTTGCTGTTATTCTCCCCTCTCTTAGGTTATGTTCTGATGTTCCAGAGAACCTTTAAAGACAAGGATAGTTTCTAATTGGTTATTTACGTACATATTTTTGGGATATACACTTTGTTTTAGTTGCCTAATTTTCTGTATTATAAGTGTCAAAGGAACTTATATTTAATGATGACTGACCATATGTCCCTGTAGAGGGGTTCGTACATTACATGATCTGTTAAGGTGCTTCTGATCAGGCCTATCCATATTTCAACCCATTACTTAGAGCAGATTTGGAAGGTGTATTTGAATTTATGGATTGACGTATTGAATTACCTTACTTGCACAACACTGCCCACAGCTGGATCCCAGTTTTGATTTGTCGCATGGCCTTAACTGAAACCACTTCATTGCTTCTTATTTGTTATACTTTCTACCACTTTGCTTGTTTATTGTTGCCTAAATTAAATGTCGAATTGCCATTTTACATGTCTGCTTTGAATTGTTCATCTAGGCATCTAACTTTTGTTTGTATTTAAATCTGGTTTGCCTTCCATACCACTGTTAAGCAATTTTGGTTCCCCTACCCCACTCTTCCTCTCTCCATACAGCCACTACAAATACTTTGATTCTGAATCTGCCTCCATATGTACATCTTATGTATGAAGAAAACATTATCTTACCCGCAGTGATCTCACTGCATACTTTGATTGACGGTTGATTTATGTTATGTATTGTCTTTATTTTTTATTTAATTTGTATATCTTCTCTTTGTATGTACAAAAGAAAACTAATAAAATTCCCCTCAGAAAGGTTCCAAGCTTTTCTCTTCCCTTTGTACACTGAAAGGTGACCTAGTGTTCCTGCAGGAGACAGTGTCGAACTCCTCCACCCTGAACACCACTCTCAAAAATTCCCCCCACGCACATGGCACCAGGTAGAAGTGTGCGATCCTGGCCGCTCACCACACCATTCTCAAACCCTCCGACATTCAGAGACAAATGCAGATATCTGATCATTGTTGGCAAACTCAATTCCCCCTGTACACTAGTCAATATTTATGCTCCTAACAAAAATCACCCCACATTTTTTTAGAAAATTAGGCACCCTTCTCTTCCACATTAAACAAGGTGAATTGATTATAGCCGGCAACTTTAACACTTATGCCCTCCTGATAGATCTGCCCCCTGGGGATCCCGTCTGATCGTAGGGTCAACCAGAATTCTAAAGCAAGCTCAACCTCCTGGAGAGTGAACAACCCGCTCTCCAGAGACCATGCTTTTTATTGCCCACTCCACAATTCTTACTCCATGATTGACATGATCCTGCTCAGCCAGGTCCTCACTCAAACTATATGACACCCATACTGTCCCTGCGGCCTGGTCAGACCACTTCCCTGTAACAACTAACCTCTCCAACCTGTCCCTTAGGCCACAGAGGTCTTTCTGGGGGCTTAATGGTTCGTTACTTCACAATTCCTGCCCTATTACTCAACTCCAAACCATCCTCTCTGAATACTTTGAAGAAAATACTCCTGATGTTCTCATGACAGGCATCAGCAAGAATGGGAAAGAGACCTTCGCCTTCTCATGAGAAATAATCCGAGAGAAGGTTGCGTCCAGCTTCATCTTGAGCCTGATAACAGAAAACCTACAATGTATATTATCGATGGTAGTACACTCAACAGGCTCAGAGCTATGATCCCCTCTGCAATTCCACTCTGTTGGTGGATCTGTGGTCAGTTGGGCACATACTATTATATCTGGTGGACCTGTCCCAAAGTTTCCAAAAATAATGGGATAAAGTTCAGGGCCTTGTTCTCCACTTGTCCTGTTCCTAAGGACCTCTGGACCCTCCTCCACTGTCACCCACTTGGTGATGCTGACAAGCATTCTGCTAAACTGGCTTTCCATGTCTTGGCAGCAGCCAAATGCCTCATAGCCAGGTCTTAGAAACACAGCGACACCCTCCTCCCTCACATTCCTGCTCAAGTCTTTCATATGGTTTATCGCACGCTGGAAAAAATTACCATCAAGAAAATTCCTTCATGCATGTTTAGGCACCATGGTGCTCCTTTCAAAGACCCTCAACACAGCCAAATTTAAACATAGGTCCCTTCCCGATTTCCCTTCCACCCCTTCAACTTATCACCCTCCTTTTTAGTTTTTGTTGATTAAGCTTTTAAATTCCTTTATTCATGTGTTTTTTCATTTCTGTATATATGTGAGCACCATAGTGGCAACTGCCTCTTTGCTTATCCCCCACCATACATAGTATTTCTACTACACCTGCTTTTGTTACTTGATTTCATTGTTGCACTGTGAAAAATTAGACACTTTTTTTGCATTGTGATTATATTCTACTTTGAGTTCTGCTAAATAAGTCTTTTTGCAACAAAAAAATATTTAAGTAAAAAAGTCTTGTAAAGACGTAATTTAAAAAAGAGGAGTCAGTTTACAGGTTGTCTACAATAGTTAGTATAAAACAAAACCACACCAATCAGTAACTCGGTCATTAATACATATTTATTTTATATATATTTATAAAAAGAAAAAAAAAAATTACAAAAAACAAGTGAATCGTTGGGTTGCTTTACAAAATGCCAAAACCGTATATGTCAGAATTTGCAAAAGCATTCTAGATGTCCCGGATATCTTCATTTACAATACACCAGACTACCTGATCAATGAGAAACACAATACAATGTCCATGTCTGAGCCATAGTCGAGTGGTTTCCATTTGTAAAGTGGTGTTCTAGTTAAGATAATACATTTGTTGCAGAAAAAATCTCAACATTAATATGTTCATCCAGAACATATTCAGCAAGCTCATCCAGAAGCCTGAAAGTTTGGTCCAAATCTCTCATCCAATGTGCTGAGTAAACCATTTATGTCCTAATTGTACTCAAAACCAATATTCCGGTAAACTTGCCCTCTAAAAGTACTAACCCATTGACAAACCGCATAGAAAAAGAATCTTCATACCAATTATCCATTTGGACGTTTTCTTTTTATGGTCTTAAAAACATCAAATTGAAAAAATAAAAAAATTTAAAAGTCAGCTTTCATTAACCCTCTGTGTGCATCCCTACTGACCATTCCACCTTGCTTACATTTTAATAAAGTGCAGGCTATGTAAATGGCAATAACAAAAATTTTAGGAAAACAAAATAAGTGTTTTTACAGACATCGTAACTCAGCAAGCACCTCCATTTGTTTTGTCAGTTGTACAACTTAATCAGACATAAAATTACTTTATAAATATTATGTCTGCATTATATTGCATTGTAAGCACAGCTATTTTTTTCCCCCCTTAAATGGAGATCCCCACCCCCCACAATCTGTTCGATAAAGGACTAAAAATTATATATATATATATATATATATATATATATATATATATATATATATATATATATATATATATATATATATATATATATATATATAATGTTAAAGGGCTGCACTAGTAACTTCAATTGTGACTTTTCTTTTTCAGGAGGTACTTATCGAGAAGTAAAAAAAAGAAAGATTCTGAATATGTCATGAATACATTACACTGAACAAAAACATTAGAAATCTGTAGAACTGCTTAATACTGTTGTAAAGTACAGAAAAGTCAGTTGACTAATGGATGCCTGCTACAGCTGTCAAACTATTTCCATCATCACTATTTTGAACCTGACAGGCATTATGTACCGTTTTCCTTGAAAGAAAAAAATCCACCATAACTAAACTGAAAATATGTTAATGATTTGTTTTGTAGCCGTTTACAGTAACAATAGCTGATCATTTACACCTACCCTTGTTTAAAATTCAACCTTTATAAACAGATCTTTGAAAGTGAAGACTGAATTAACTATTGTACACAATGGATTCTGGGAAATAGTCATTTAAATAAAATGACCGCAGAAGGGTCAATCTGAAAGAAAATGAACTCTCCCTAATTAAATGGAGAAATCGAAATGGAGTTATTTCTGTGAAATGAACCCATACTTTGTAAACCCACAGAACATACTGTACGTCTGATTGACTTCAATTAATGGTGGATGTAATGTTATTGACGTTCGTTTAATAACGGATTACCAAAAGATTCAAAACAACAAAGGGGAATAAAGGAAGAAATAGGACTTGTATATTGTAAAGATCACAGGTTATGAAAAAATAACATTGCAGTACTAACATTAAACAAGGGTACTCCTAGTACAGAAATGGATAACATGTAAAATAGAATGCATTGCATTCAGACAGCCCTCCCCTTAGAAGAAATGTATCCAATAGCACCATCATTCAACACGACTCCCTCCACCTCTCAAGATTTATCTACGCTTCAGCAAGAAACATCACTCCAATCAGGAGGAGAGCCTCCACTGGCAATTCATAGGAGTCTACAAAACATACATGACAGTCGTCGTATTTACCAATAATAAAGGGTAAGCATCACAATGTATGCTCTCCCCTTACAGCAGAATGCGGATAGGAGAACAGGAAGTCTCCAACTTTCACTCAAAATGGATTATTTACCAGAAAATGTCCTCAAATATGTTTTTCTCCAGAGTAAATTACACTTCTACCTTAAAAAGAACTTTAAGCTGGCCTCTCTTTGGTAACAAAGTATTTGATCTTGATTAAAAACAAAAAAAGGGGGACTTTTTACAGGTCTTTTGAACTAAACCGGTAAAAACATAACACTTCCACAAAGACTATCCTAGCAACATAACAGAGAATTGGGGGGGCGGGAGTCATTATTTGTAAACAACTCAGTGACTCAATTCTCTGCAGCATAAATTGTAGATACACAGAAAAAAAACCAATAAAAAAAAAAAACAAAAAAAAACAAACCCAAATACTCTGACAGAAACAAAACCAGATACAAATACAATTGAGTAAAACACCATGGAAGGCTTTGGCTGTATAAAGCACATTTGGCTGGTCACAGGAGTGAAACGCACCCAAGTCAAGGGCTCCGTAACTGTAACCCGGGTCTGGAGTGTGCAAGAAACAGAAAGCAATGAGCGTGGTGGGAACAAACCTTGTTTCAATCAGTGTATTCAAAAACACAACTATTATAAACTAGAAAACATAAAATCATTTTATTTGCATTGGGGAATTATGTGCACAGGTGGGAGGAGGGGGGGGGGGGAATTTGTTGGAAGTAATATTAGAGACACACAGGAGGTTAACATCCCTTACCTAAGTAATAGCAAAAAAGCAGGTGGTCAATGTATTTGGGAAAATAAAGCAGAAAAAAAAAAAAAAAAAAAAAAATCAGGACAGGAGCAAAACATAGTATACATTGGAGTTTTAACCACTGGGTGCCTGCACAAGCCCATCCACTAGGCAGCTAACTTTGATGCACCATGATAGAACATTTTCAGTTTAAGCATTTTCATATGTTCAAAACATAAGTGCCGCTTAATCCTCCAGGAAGATTCCAAACACTTTGTCGGGAGTCATCTCCTAATCGGAATATAGGTTAGAGGAAACAGCGTGCATCCGTGCGCCTGCTCGCTCGCTTGGCCGTAGACAGTTTGGAGCGGATAGGCATCTTCTGCAGCATGTGCTACAGTGCTGAGAAAGGAACTCCGAACAGGCAGGTCCGATTAAAATGTTAGAGCAGCTTCACGTGATAACCGGAAAAACGTAAACATAAACATAATCTCAAAGCATATACCAACCACTTTCAGAAAAAGAATAAAAAAAAAATAAAAAAAAAAAATCTATATAGTGTATGAACACCTACAATGCAAGAGGGGCAGGCGATGTGTGGGTGTCCAGCACTTTGCTGGCCCACTGGCACTGAAGGGGTTAAGAGCAGATTTGAGGTAACAGACATAAAACCATGCTATTAAGGCTCCAATTATCCTCCGTTAACGGTCTTTAAAAAGGCATTAAGTAGGTAATACTGAATTTAAGTATTTAATAAATATAAGTTTCAGAAACTGCTTAACTATATTGATTTAAAAAAACAAAATTAAAAAACGAGAACAAGACTGAACTGTTGCATATTAGATGTTAATAACAACTTAGGAGACTAAAAATAAAGGAGAAGGATAAGGAAAAGAATATTTTTTTTTTTTAAAACTTCTGGTAAACGTGCTGCTGATGGTGAGCGAGCATGATAGCCGCACACCATCTCTGAGCGTTCGATGACATGTATGGCAAATGTGCTGTTGTGCAGACAGGTTAATCAGGGCTCAGATCTGCAACCTGGGCTGTAAGAGTCCTCAATGCCGAAGCTGTGCAAATTTCCTCTGAGTTATCTGCAGAGAGAGAGAGACAAACAAGCATCGGTCATTTCATGCCCAAATAGAGAAACTATACAATTTAAGACTTTTTGTAAAGACAAGCAGTGTTTTTGTAACACTATTTTAAGATTTGGATTTTACATAGTTTTCCTTATTGAAGATAGAGAAGAAAAAAAATTAGAATAACTCGCCCACTCAAATTAAGCACCAGATTATTTATTATATTTATAAGGTTTGACCTTTCATGTATTTATTGTTGCACGCTACTGCTCAATCATCGCATATGCAGCCACAAAATCACCATCCATGCAGTCACAACACTACCGTGTAAGGTCAATAGGATCATTTTGAGGCATGTCTGTAAATACAGACAGACATAAGACTGGTACAGTCCCTAGTGGTGCCAGACACATGTGGCCAAGCTGGGACAGTAGTCTGGTCGGTTGACTCTCTGGCACTATCTAGGTGGCCAGTTTAAAGCTCAAAATATACCTAATTGGAATGACAAACATTTGGTGGAGCTGGAGTGATCAGCCAGTCTTTATGGAACAGCTGGATATCCTTGTTGAAAGAGTATTTATGGCATCAGGATGTGGCCTTAATGCAAATCCAAAATTCTGCATCTCTTTGGGGCTTTATGTGGGCTCCATAATGATGCTAGCTGCAGTGACAACTGTATGCCGCAGTGCTTGGTAGGGGATGCGTTCTTGTTACGTACTGAGGACACTGCTCTCGGCAGGCTTTACGCCACAGGTGGCCTAAACAGTGTTCACATTTTTATATGGATCAATGAAAACATTTATTTTGGGCCTCAGAATTCATTACCGCCCCTTTCCCTTCCCCATCACTCAAACAGATGTGGACATCCCATAGAATTGTAAACCATGTTCTGCACTCCCTGCAAATTTGTCAAATGCATATTTTTACTTATAGATCACAAACAAACAATGTTTTTGACGTTTTTAAATGGAAGCAATACATGAAATTACCTACTACTAAAAAAAAATCAAGTGTGTACAGTTCATAATACTACATACACCTAACTTGTGTGGGCTCACAAAACTACTAAAACCATAAGAATACATAAAAAAATTTTTTTTTAAAAAAGTAAATTGATAATCATCCCGTACTTTGTAAATTCCACTCAATTAGCGTTATCCTACAATTATAACCTGAAGTTTATTTTGAGGCTTCATACATTTATAGGTATACCAAACGTGTGAACTTTAGAGGGATCTGTGTACATTTTCATGTTTCTGGGGGTAAATTACCTTGCCATCAAGAAGGAACAATTGGACTTTCACTGTGTGGTCTCATGTGTGCCCCCCCCCCCCCCCCCCTTTCCCGCCCACATGGGTGACCTGGAGGGAGCAGGTTACCGGCTATGGAAGTACTCGGACAACCAGACGGTCATCCTTTGTTTCCCAGATAGGAGCAAGTCCAAGGGTTCCGGAGACCAAAAAACAAACAACTCTTCATGACCAGAGACAGCTTTCAACTGGAGGGTGTCCATGGCTACCTGGCAGCTAAAGAGTTTAAGATAAAGTGATCATCAACCTTTTACTGAACTAATTCTACCAACAAAACAAATAGGAGAAGCTTTTTTCCATAGGTTGAAGTTAGGTGTCCTCAACTCTGCAGTTACTATCGTGCCATTCTTTCATTGACCAATATTTATAAATTTTTCACATGATCTTTGCTAATCATACAAAAAATGCCACATATTCAAAAGTGAAACACACACGAAGACCAGCAATAAGTTTCTAAAAATTCTAAACTTGCTATACAAAACTAAACAAAGGTGTGGGGAGTAGATAATCGGTTAAAGAATATAAAACAGGGTAAATATAAGTTATACATATTCAGACTGAGCTACCATTTATTCATTAGTGGGTACCACAGGCTACTGTATATATTTTATGTTATAAAAGGTCTTTACGTAATGTTCTGTAATTGTGGTCACATATATGCTGGGATGACATGGAGTCCGTAACATCTTTGAAGGGTAAGGGTGCTTCCCATGGGCACTGGGAGGGTCTCGTCACTGTAAAGGTGGTTAGATAGGGTGTTGTATTCCATACCACAGGAGGTAATGACATCAGATTCATTCATTTCATGTAAAAATTGCAGGTATAATTAGTAGATGACATTATACAGGGTGATTTATCTAGATAGTTAATCGGATTGCCCGTTATGGAGCCAGGAAGGAATTCCCCTCCAACTGAGGTCTAACTGGCCTGGCAACTGCCAAAGTTTTGTTTGCTCTTTCTCTGGATCAACACAATTAGAATAGGTTGAGCTTGATGGACCTGTTTTTATTTACTTCATATAACTCTATACGCTCCTAAGCAGAGGAAAATACACAATCATTTCAAATAAAAAGAGGATTACAAATAGTGTTCCAATTACGGGCTTTAAGAAGTTCTGGAATGTAGCCATCTCGTAGCACAACAAAGATAAGGAAAATGTGTATTAAAGGGGGGTGGCCAGCCACTGAACAGTGCAGTGCTCAGGCACTCAAAGTTTCACATAACCACGTGATTTTAGAATGCTCACTGTAAAAAAAACAAAGGGAGAATAAGTGCAAGGTGGCCCAAATATATAATACGTCCATTGAAGGTGCTGTGTTTTTAATGATAAAAGTTTAAAGCCTCCGAAACAGTGATGGGCAACAAGGTGCCCACGAGCATTCACCTGCAGCCCCCAGTTTCTTCCTGGTTTACTTGTTATAACGTGCAACACTTATTTAAAAGGTCTGCTGATATTTAATTAGATAGATGCTCCTTTATTTGATTACATGTAGGTTTTAACTTATTACTGAGATATTGGACAATGTGCAGCCACACAGGGGTGCTGGTGTATGGCAAAAAAACAAAAACAGACAAATTGCAAAGCATAGCATGTCAATTATTCTTTCAGTGATGCTAGTGTGGCCATGCTCCTGTGCATAAATCCACCAATCTGCATAGTGCAGTTGTTACCTAGGAGACTGCAAGCATGTCATTCATTGTCTTTTGCAGTACCCCACATCTGTCTTCCTGTTCTAGGCGTGATGTAAAATAGAGGAGATCCACCCTCCTAAGCAGTTTCTCTGGACAATGTTTACTTTCTGCACCGGTTTGGGACAGATAGCATGTTGGACAACTTTAAGGAATTAGATACACTTAGTTATTTTCAGGCGTTCTTTAGTAATACATAACATGATACAGAGTGTCTACTTACTATTTAAGATAGTTAACGTGTACACTTTTTAGGGAAGATTTGCACAAAACAAACCAAAACCATGAACTGCCAAAAGTATTCAGCCTCTCTGTCAGTATGTGAACCTGGATTGACCAGGACTGAAAAACATTTATATAACCCAATATACAGAGACAGTTATCCTTGGTTACAACCCCAATCAAATTGTGCAATGTCAAACATTAAGTGGGGCCTGGCAGATCTGAAAGAGTCAGAACAGGAGCAGATAAGCATGCAGATACATAGAGACGTGGTTAGGAAGAAGAGAGCAAATAGAACCTCGTATCGCAAGTTATGGCTCTATTCTAGACACACCTTGTTAACTGCTTAAATTAGTGTGGAGGGCAGTAATCCAAGTCTTGTGTCTCTTAATTTAAACATGGACTATTTTCACAATGAACTTGAGTTATCAATACTCCAGTCATGCATGTCAACATTGATACAAGTAGGAGCTGGATATAAAAAAAACAGTTGGTTGATTAGGATTTAACAACATGAAACAAACATTTTCTTAAAAGGATAAAGGATAATTCCACCTTAAATTAAAAGCTATCGGTGGACACATCTAATATCCTTACCACCAGAGCCCAGGTAAATCATCTCTGTGGAATCAGTTAGGATATTCCACCTACCCCAATTTATCCTTTAATCTGGTTTACCATTTGAGGAGACACCCTAATGAACAGATTAAAAACCGATACAGACAGACGCCTAAGCCAGGACTAAACAAGAAGTCCACTGAAAGAAATGTCTACCAAACCGACCTGCTTTTTATGGCCATGTTTGAGGTCCCTCTGAGTATCTCATTGAACAGTGCATGTTGTACAACACTGATCCTGCTTCTCAGGCAAAGACGCATAGTTCATTTGCCTGACGATCTCCGCAAACAGTTCGTCCACCATTGTCTTGCTCTTGGCAGATGTCTCCATAAAAGGACAGCCCCACTCTTGAGCTAAAGAACGGCCTTCTGTAGACATGACTTCTCGCTCAGACTCGAGGTCAACCTTGTTCCCGACCAAAATAAGGGGGACTTTTTCATATCTCTTGACTCTGACTATTTGGTCCCGCATTGGCTTGATGTCCTAGGTTAAAACAAAGCAGTTAAAAGTGAAAAAGGATTGCTTATACAAATCGATCTTCAAGTATACTGAATTTTGCATACACAGGCTGTTCTGTATTCAACTGCAGATTACATTCTGTAGGCATGGTAGGTTATTTACAGACATCAAACTTGCAAAGTACAGTAACCTACAGTATTCAGATACAGGCTTCCGAGGCCACACTGCACTAACCAAATGGAATGGTTGTTATGGGTTACTGCACTGCAAATTTCCATGTGTCTTAATAACTAGGACTGCCTCTAATTCAGGATTTACCAACATACAAAACAAAACAGAAGTTTCTTGCTGATGGGAAAACATGACTAAAGCCAACTATGTGTTTGAACAGTTTACATCAGAGTGCTGACCACTGCAGTGCTCACCAATACCGCTTGTAAAAGGTGGCCATACAAGTGGTCATTAATGGCAATTCCTCTTCAAAATATTCCATGAAATGGGTAGGGAGTGAGTGAAAACACCAAAGGCTAGTGCAAAGATGTAAACAGAACTAAGTACATAGTTGAATCATCAATTTTTTTCCCTCCTTGATTTCTTCAGGTTATTTATAATTCTGCAGTTTCCAGTGTCCCGTGACAACCATGATTATATGGCACAAAATGTAGTGAGCAGGTGCACTTTGGAACATCCCTCTGAGCTCTGTCTGCACTGTAAGAACTTCCCCTTCCCACGACTACCTCTGATTTTATATGATATGCAAAGAGCGAGTGTGACTGGCAGCCAGATTCTGAATAGGAGGCGATTTGTACAAGGATGGCTCAGAAAAAGGATTGTCAGATGCATACTTAAAAGGGTACTAAACTTGCTATTTAAAAGGGTGAGGTGGGGGTAGAACACAACTGTGGGATTGCTGATTACTAATATATACGAAAGGCTGTCTTGTTAAGCTGAAACTACATTAAACTGGAGTGTTTAAATATGTCCACAATTTTCCTTTTCACGCATCCGCAGCAGATTATTAAACTTTGTTTCCGTAATGCCAGTCAAACGATTCAGCGATGTACAGAGAATATGTAATCATTCACATCAGTCCCTACCCCAATGGAGCTTACATTCTTAATTCTCAATCATACAGGAGGCCCATTTTGACAGAAGCCAATTAACCTACCAGTATGTTTTGGACTGCATAGGAGGAAACCCGCACTAACACAGGGACAACATACTAACTCCACACAGATGCAGAGCCTTGGTTGGAATTGAAGAAATGACCCAAGCGCAGCAAGATCCCAGACAACCCCCTCACAAAGCCAGGCCAACAGGTCATTGTATTGTTCGATCGCTATAACACAATTAAGCTTGAAAGAAGGGTTATGGGAGCAGAAATGGAATTGAGGGATAGAATGGCTTTGTATGAGCGATTTCCTCTGCTAGAAGTCTGTGTTGCACCTTTTACAAGACTACATAGAGTATTACAACATTTTATATAATCATTTAATGTAAACATTGCACAAACACACAAATGTAAAGAGTGTTCGAGCACCTTTAATTATTCTGTGACGGGATTATAATGTGTGTTAATTCTACTAAGTGCATTGTTTTAGTGGAGGTTAATGATACAAAAACAGATCTTTTCTGTATGAGCCGCTTGTAATTGATCTGTTTTCTTCTGACGGAATTAGGTAAGAGATGAGCTTAACAGGCATTAGAGCCAAACCTAGGACATTAATGGAATGAAAGGTTTACAAGACTGTCCCACAAAAACAAAGAAATCAGCACTGGCTGATTAGCATTTACCAGCAGTGAAACACAGGGTATTATTACCATTCTGGTTTTGTACTCTGCATTACAATGCCTCTGGAGCAGAAATGTATGAAGGGGATATTCCTGAATTTACTACAGTTGCTGAACTGTTCATTTTCGGTATCTGGATCACTGACATATCCTGCAAAATAGGAAATCACTGATCTAGGTGAAACACTGTGGGTCTATATGGACAGGCCAACAAAGTAATAAAAGGGCCCAAGTTCTGTATTCACAAGTTCTCTTACTGCTCAGACGTCCATGTTCCAGGATGTTTCTCATAGGAACAAAACCTAGTACCACGGAACCTACCAAGATGCAGGATTTAGAACAGTAAAATTTACTTCTTCACAGACTTGTCTATTCTCCTGCTGTAATGTTCTAGCAACACAGCAGTATGTAGTCCATGAGTTACAATATTCTTAAAATGTAACTAGAGAACTTGTTGCATACTGAAGAAAACAGAACAAAGCTATGCTGTTCCGAACTCTACTCTAGCTACATTATAAAACCTCTCCCCACGACATCCAGGAACTACTGCCTAAAGAGGGATAATTGAAACCGCGAAACGTTCCTGGCCCTGATTTCTAATTGGCAGCCTCCAAGGTGAGCGATCCTGTGGTTGTAAATCTGAGCACACAGATGACATACAATCAGCAAAGCAGAGGGCACAGATATCATTAGCATCCATGCCAGCCAATCAAACAACCCACTAGGAGTAGTGAGAGTTTCCCTAGAATTAAACTGGGTTCAGTGATTAGGAATGTTTTATGTACTGCCTATTCAAACAATGTGAACAGTCAAAAACCGAGGTTAAGAAAGACAAAATAAATGCTGTAGCAAAGAGCCAAGTATGTACTTGTAATTTACAACTGCAAATTTAAATTAAATTACACTTACAGCCTACTTGAAGGATGGAGGGCAGTACATGCAGCCTTAGAGCAGTGATGGGTAACGACCTACTTCAAAGCATACAGAACTCTGCATTAACTGATCAGCAGGTTAGCTTCCAGCAAGCAGAGGCAGAGTCTGTAGTTGTGAAGTACTTAGTTGTTAGAGTCTTAAAGAAGTGGTTCCATTATTTTGGATTTAGTTCCACTTTAAGTAAGGGTTTTAAACTAGAAAGTAAAATAAACTTTACTCAGAATAAGGAGAAGCATGCAGTCATCATGTGAGCACAGTTCTGTCTTATTAGGATGTTGCACAACATTGGTTTTAGTAGTGTAAAGGGATTCATATGAAACCACAAGGTAGTCAGTGTTAAACCATCTTCAAGGCTTTAGTATAATGCATTAATATTTGTATATTCTTTGGCCATACAGCTAGTAAAGAGTAAATATTGGGGGACACAAAGCCACTACATCTAAAATGTAAAACACCACTATATAAGAGAGCAACTGGCAAACTTCACTGATATATATCTATTATACACACACAAGAATGGGACTGGGTGAAGCCTTTTCCAATATATGTAGGTCTTCCTGTCTTTAGGCCTCCGGAAAGCCTCAAACGGCCAATAGCAGTACAATATACAATATACATAAGATCATATAGAATGTTATACATAACAGAGATGGTTTGTACCAATGACCAGAATACTATTTACATTTTTGAGCTATGTTGGCTTCACTGTGAATAACTTTTCAATTTCAAAGTCCAACTAACCTAATTTTATACTATGCTTCTTGATGAGGATTTATTTGGGAGAATATTGTCTTAAGGTTTTTTTTTGTTTGTTTTGTTTTTTAACTCTATGGACCTTTAAAATGGGAATTGCTGTTTTGTTTGTTTTTAAACCAGGGTAGACCTGGTAGAGTCAGAACTGAGTGATCCAGGACAAGACCTCCCCAGGTGTAGTGTAAATATATATATATATATATATATATATATATATATATATATATATATACACACATACACATACATACATACATACATACACACACACAGAAAGGGTTAAAAGGAAAGCGTGATTCGTGCCACTATATTAAGGCACACATGTATACCACTTTTAATACACTTATGAGGTTCCTATGTAATCATGGGATAAAGATGCAATCAATATGGTTCCTGATCCTACTACTCGAACTCCCTGCCTGACATTGACGATGTGGGTCCAGGCTTACAGCAAGTGTTCGCCATTTTAAAGGGTCATCTACATACGGCACCAAGCAATAGAGCTCAGACTCGCCAGCTGTAGGAAAGAATCTGTTTTGTCCAATCAGTGACATCTGTGAATGTTACAAGATACCTTTTCACATTGGATCAATTTGTACTTTATTCCAAGTGAAATCTCAATATCAGGGTGACGCATACATGCATTTCTTTGACATAAACTACTTGCACTAAACTACCAGTCTGCTGCATTATAAACCATTGCATTGACTGGTTTGGTAAAATCAGAGTCTTGCAGTTAAGAGTTCCTTTATTTAGCCCCCATTTCCTAAGGTCCTGTAAAAAAAATACCAAGAATCTTAAAAGCACGGTGGCTAAGTGGTTAGCACTTCTGCCTCACAGCGCTGGGGTCATGAGTTCAATTCCCAACCATGGCCTTATCGGTGTGGAGTTTATATGTTCTCCCCGTGTTTGCGTGGGTTTCCTCCTGGTGCTCCGGTTTCCTCCCACACTCCAAAAACATACTAGTAGGTCAATTAGCTGCTATCAAAATTGACCCTAGTCTCTCTGTGTGTGCGTTAGGGAATTTAGAGTGTAATCTCCAATGGGGCAGGGACTGATGTGAGTGAGCTCTTTGTACAGCGCTGCAGAATCAGTGGTGCTAAATAAATGGTGATGATGATATTTTAGGCTACAAATTACATTTTACTTTACCATCAATTTACCACCTTAAAAAACACACTCAGAGGAAAAAAAATAAAATGGAATACCGAGAATTAAGAAGCCTGTTCAACAGTCAAAGAATCATATAATGGTACCACCCCAAAAAGTAAGGCTCCATTGTTTACCTTGCACTTGAAGGTGACTTGTTTTATGGAACATCTGGACAAGTCTTAATGTTGCCAATAAATACATTCTAATAACATTGTTGAAGCCTCCTGGCAACATACACGAGTTTAGTATTATTATACACACAGTACATACTCACCTGGAATGACTGCTGATTTACCAGGCTATACACCAAGATGAAGCCCTGTCCATTCTTAATGTACAAATCCCTCATGGAGGCAAACTGTTCTGTGCCTGCTGTGTCCAGGATCTCCAGCACAGACGGTGAAGAGTCCACCTCAATCTCCTTCCGGTAGAAATCCTCAATGGTGGGGTCATACTTCTCAATGAAGGTGCCCGTAACAAACTGTACAGTCAGGGCCGATTTCCCAACCCCTCCACTGCCCAACACCACCACTTTGTATTCCCTCATGGACCCAGAGAGTCAGACCGCACATGCACTGCTACACAACAGGGTTAGGAGAGCGTTAGTGTGCTGGATGGAGATTCAACGTGGTCATATCCTCATTCAATATGAAATATTCCTGTGGAGGTAGATTTGGTGGCACAGGAAGAGATGTGCCAAGCGGTTGTGTCCAGGCAATGTAGTACAAGAACTGCAACGCCTTCAGGGCTTCTCCAGATTCCTACTGCCCCTTAATACAAACACAAATAAAAAAAATAATTATTGTTACCCAATCACACATGATAGAAAGACTGATGTATTAACTGGTATACTACTGCTATGTGTTTATGCACCAGTTGCTTTCCCACAGGTGAGGCAGAAGTTATACGAAATGTCACAATGGTTTTAAAGAGTAGCTAAATACACTATTTGACATCAACATGTGAAAAAAGCTGTGTATCACCAAGACAAATAATATGCATGACATTACTGCAGTGTTTATACTTCTCTAAATATGTCCAATCCCACTCTATTTTACTAAGGAGGGATAAGCTTCTCTAGCTAAACAAGCAGTTTGTAGAATGACGGACAGCTAGGCAGAAATGCTTTGCCGAAATGAATAGTGTGGATTGGTCGATTCATTAACAGCAGCAGCGGTGTCACAGCAAACCAGTCTCAGCCTTTTGACCTATCATATCCCACCAGTACAGGTCTAAAAATGTTGGAGGAATCAAAGTTATCTAAAAGAGTGGGGTGAAATACTTTACTTTCTAACAGAGCTATAGTGGAAAATCAGGTTAACCATGCTAATCATATTTTTTTCAATTTTTTTTTTTAATGTGCACTTCAACCCATTTCTTGTACTTCAGGATTATTTGTAAAATATATATAATTTTAGGATAGTCCCTTATATTCAGAACAAAATAAAAACAGAATTAAAATTGTGACAATGTATTTGCTGCCTTCAATGTGGAAAAAAAATTTTTGTGAGCCGAACAAATATCCACAAGAATTCAACCTAAAAATTCCCCAGGAACCAGCGAGTGTAATGTTACAGAAGCAATTAAAACTCTGATTTTAAACACACTGCTTAATTGCCAAGCTCTGATGCATATTAAGAAATGGATATTTGGAATTAGCGATTGTAGTGTAATTAAGAGTCTACGGGGCAGACAGTCACGCTGTTTCTCAGAACATCACGGCTTCGCACTTTTACCGTTACTACGGAAAAATGAGCAGATCTCTAAAAATATTTGCCACAAAATGTCTTCAGAATGGACATGAGACAATTCACGACTAATTGAATTCCTCCCTACATGTCTTGTGTGATACAGTCTCCTAGTAAAAAATTTCATAAATATTGATTTATCTCACACAATGGTGGCCAACACGGTATGTAATATTATGGTCTATTGGCATAAACGCACCAAGTCTACCAAAGCGGTTAGCACAGTACTTTAGGTATCACAGTGAAATCACAAGATCCATAAATAAAATACCTGCAGCACTTTTAATTAGTGGCAATAGTTATCTCTTATTTTGGAACACATTCACAAGCACATAGGGGGAAATTATTTTTACCCAACAAACCAATGTTAAAATATTGTAATAAAATAAACTATGATCCTGAGCAAATGTGTGTACATTATAAAAACATAAAAAAGAACAATTAAAATATTGGCTAATGATTTCAAGATCAACAAAAATGTAGTTCACATATCATCCCTAGTTCAAAAATTCAATTGCTTTCATAAAGACATGTTTACATAAACCCTTCCTACCGTTGGTAGGGTATTTCTGCAACTGAGTTGGCACTGCTAACACAGCCCATGGACTTGGTTTACTCTTGGCTGTAGAATCTTGTGTGGAGAGCCAGGAGTCTGAAGCCACATAAAGTTGGTATAATATGGCGCTTAGAGACTTAGCAGATACCTATCTGCATGTGTGAGTTTGTATAAATGGAATGTGTAATTAGTGTACATGTCTTGGGAGGCATATGTACAAGTGTAGTATGTATTTTGATTGGGTATAGTGGTTTTAAGGAGTGGCGTTTCTACTTTGAAGAAAACCTCATTTAGTAGGTAAGATAGCATCAATATAAGGTAAGAAAACATTCTTCAGCAACTCTGTTTACTAAATGTAGATTTGCATATATGTTTTTATATTGTTGACAATGCTGCGGTCATTTCAGATACAGTTCTGGCTCACAACAATCAAAAATCTGTTAAGAAAAGCTTCACCATAACTCATGTTTATGAAGCAAAGTGTATACGCAAAAATATAGATGCAACAAATGTAAATAAGGTGAAATGACACTCTCACGTATCCCAAAATAATATGCTTTATGGTGGGCTGAATTTTAGACCAGTAAATAGGCAAGAAAAAAAAAAAGTGCTTTTCTGATTATACAGAATTAAAGTATCACAGGAGGAAAACAGTTAAGCAATTATGCTTCCGATCTATAACACAAAACACCTGTAAACATCCCAATCAGCTTGTGGTTTGCAATTTAACATGCAAAAATCCCGTGATCTGCCTATGGCTGGCTTTGTTAAAAAAAAAAAGGAAGAAATTAAAAACTCCCGTTACAATTTCAACCTTCAAACTTCATTGCTAAGATGGCAAACCATGAACAGCAGGAGGACCAACAATTGTCATTAGTTTTTTTTAAATACTATGAGATATAAATAAAATAATTAGAGTGCTAGGGCTTAAAGTGCTTGTTACATATTCCATCCTTGTGACAGGTCACTGTATTGCACAGTACACCACTATCCAAAATAAATGCCCTCTTAGCAACAGGTTAACATTTATTTGTTCATAGCAGGATCTTATATCTGTTTAATAAAAAAAGGTCTCACTCATCTTTATGGGACTATATGGGTGGACAAGATGAGAATGGAATATAAAACACAGTCATTGCATCCTCCCACGACTGCAAACGACAACATATCATCATGGCTTCTGACTGCTTCATCCCTTATTAGTTCTCTATTTACCAAACAGCAGTGTCAGCTCACCACAGTCTATATCTTACCACACCCTGTTAAAGTACTGCCATTAACAATCACTTCTGTTCTAACAAAGCTACTTCACTTCTGTACCGATTGATGTAAGAGAAATTGGATCAAACAATGCAAACTGCCTCATAGAACCCTTATTTCATAAAGTGCTAATTGACAATTGATTTTTTATTATTCATATTGTAGGGTCTGACAGCAGTGACAATCCATTTCTTCTTAAAAAAATATTCCGTACAAAGCCTACACTCAATTATTACTCCATTGTTATTTGATCCAACATGTCACTAGCCTGACCTTTACACCACTTACTTTGTGGGGTACCAGAGTGGTCAATCCTTATCCCACTATAGTGTTCACTCTGTCCACAAAGAACTAGGTAAGGAAGGGTCAAGACCTCTGAAGGTGTCCTGTGGTATTTGGCACCAAAACGTCAGCAGCAGATCCTTTAAGTTGCAAGGTGGGACCTCCATGGCTCGGACTCGTTTTTTTCTAGCACATCCCACAGATGCTATAACGGATTGAGATCTGTGGAATTTGGAGACCAAGTCACCTCCTTGAACTCATGTTCCTCAAACCTTTCCTGAACAATTTTTGCAGTGCTGCAGGGCACATTATCCTGCTGGAAGTGGCCACTGCCATCAGGGAATACAGTTTCCCTAAAGGGTGCACTTGGTCTGCAACAATGTTTACTTAGGTGGTACATGTCAAAGTAACATCTATGTAATGCTCAGAGCATCATACTGACTGCGCCGGCTTCTTACCATAGTGTATCCTGGTGCTATCTCTATCCCAGGTAAACGACGCACACGCACCCCACCGTCCTTATGATGTAAAAGAAACCCGATTCGTCAGACCAGGCCATTCTCTCCCACTACTCCATGGTCCAGTTCTGGTGCTCACATGCCCACTGTATGCAGCAGTGGACATGGGCACTGACCGTTCTGTGACTATGCAGAAAGCTGCGGTGCATTGTGTGTTCTGACACCTTTCTATCATAGCCAGCAATACCAGCTTCAGCAATCTGTGCTACAGTAGCTCTTCCGTGGGATTGGACCAGGAAGGCTAGCATTTGCTCCCAATGCACAATGACCCTTGGGCACCATGACCCTGTTGCCAGTTCACTTGTTGTCCCTCCTTGGACCACTTTTGGTAGGTACTAACCACTGCATACTGGGAACATCCTACAAGACCTGCTGTTTTGGAGATGCACTGACCAAGTCATCTACCCATTACAATGTGGCCCTTGTTAAAGTTGTACAGATCATTTAGCTTGCCCATTTATCCTACTTCCAAAATATCAACTTCAAGAACTGATTGTTCACTTACTGCTGAACATATCTCACCCTTTGACAGGTGTCATTGTAACAAGATAATCAATGTTATTCACTTCACTTGTCTGCAGGTTTTTAATGTTGGGGCTGATCGATTTATATAATACAGTGTATAAGAGAGAGTACACATTAGTGCATAGATGAAAGGCATAATGCAGGGTATAAGAGGGAGTACACATTATTACTGCACGGTTGGAAGGTATAATACAGGGAATAAGAGGCAGTACATATTATTAGTGGATACAAGGTATAATGTATAGAACACTGTATAAGAGGAGTACACATTAGTGGATGTAAGGTATAATGCAGGGTATAAGAGGAGTACACATTATTAGTGGATGTAAGGTATAATGCAGGGTATAAGAGGAGTACACAGTGAATGTAAGGTATAATACAGGGTATAAGCGGAGTACACATTATTAGGGGATGTAAGGTATAATACAGGGTATAAGAGGAGTACACATTATTAGGGGATGTAAGGTATAATACAGGGTATAAGAGGAGCACACATTATTAGTGGATGTAAGGTATAATACAGGGTATAAGAGGAGTACACAGTGGATGTAAGGTATAATACAGGGTATAAGAGGAGTACACAGTGGATGTAAGGTATAATACAGGGTATAAGAGGAGTACACAGTGAATGTAAGGTATAATACAGGGTATAAGAGGAGTACACAGTGAATGTAAGGTATAATACAGGGTATAAGAGGAGTACACATTATTAGTGAATGTAAGGTATAATACAGGGTATAAGAGGAGTACACATTATTAGTGGATGTAAGGTATAATACAGGGTATAAGAGAGAGTACACAGTGGATGTAAGGTATAATACAGGGTATAAGAGAGAGTACACAGTGGATGTAAGGTATAATACAGGGTATAAGATGAGTACACAGTGGATGTAAGGTATAATACAGGGTATAAGAGTAGTACACAGTGGATGTAAGGTATAATACAGGGTATAAGAGTAATACACAGTGGATGTAAGGTATAATACAGGGTATAAGAGTAATACACAGTGGATGTAAGGTATAATACAGGGTATAAGAGTAATACACAGTGGATGTAAGGTATAATACAGGGTATAAGAGTAATACACAGTGGATGTAAGGTATAATACAGGGTATAAGAGGAGTACTCGGGATGTAAGGTATAATACAGGGTATAAGAGGAGTACACATTATTAGTGGATGTAAGGTATAATACAGGGTATAAGAGGAGTACACATTATTAGTGGATGTAAGGTATAATACAGGGTATAAGAGGAGTACACATTATTAGTGGATGTAAGGTATAATACAGGGTATAAGAGTAGTACACATTATTAGTGGATGTAAGGTATAATACAGGGTATAAGAGGAGTACACATTATTAGTGGATGTAAGGTATAATACAGGGTATAAGAGTAGTACACAGTGGATGTAAGGTATAATACAGGGTATAAGAGGAGTACTCGGGATGTAAGGTATAATACAGGGTATAAGAGGAGTACACATTATTAGTGGATGTAAGGTATAATACAGGGTATAAGAGGAGTACACATTATTAGTGGATGTAAGGTATAATACAGGGTATAAGAGTAGTACACATTATTAGTGGATGTAAGGTATAATACAGGGTATAAGAGGAGTACACATTATTAGTGGATGTAAGGTATAATACAGGGTATAAGAGTAATACACAGTGGATGTAAGGTATAATACAGGGTATAAGAGGAGTACTCAGGATGTAAGGTATAATACAGGGTATAAGAGGAGTACACATTATTAGTGGATGTAAGGTATAATACAGGGTATAAGAGGAGTACACATTATTAGTGGATGTAAGGTATAATACAGGGTATAAGAGTAGTACACATTATTAGTGGATGTAAGGTATAATACAGGGTATAAGAGTAGTACACAGTGGATGTAAGGTAAAATACAGGGTATAAGGGTAATACACAGTGGATGTAATGTATAATGCAGGGTATAAGAGGATTGCACATTACTCGGTACAGTATCCCCGGGTAGGATACAGCTCTGTACAGTTACAGGGATATTATCACGGGGATATAACGCACCACACGAGGGTCTCCCTATACCTGGCTGTCAGGCACTACATGCAGTGACTCCCAGTCACAGCCGCCGGCCGCTCCCGCGCCTCTCACCTCTCTCCGCTCAGGGTGGGTCCCGGATCCTCCGCCGACTCCGGAGTTCCGGAAGGAAGTAGAAGCCGCTGGTGGACCGGATATGGGCAGATAGCGGCGGAAGTGAGAAACACGCCCGGGTCAGCGGGTGGGGTGTGTACGGCAAGCTGCCCTGTCACCCGGTAATATACGGGCGGGGAGAGAGACAGGCTGAGATGTGGGTTATATCTGTATTCATATCTCAGTGCAGCACCTGGTGTATCAGAGCACTGATGGGGTCCTACATTGGGATACATGTCACTCTATATAAGATATATCTGTATTCATAGCACAGTGCAGCACCTGGTGTATCAGAGCACTGATGGGGTCCTACATTGGGATATATGTCACTTTATATAAGATATATCTGTATTCATGTCACAGTGCAGCACTCAGTGTATCATAGCTCTGGGTTATCAGCACTGATGGGGTCCTACATTGGGATATATGTCACTTTATATAAGATATATCTGTATTCATGTCACAGTGCAGCACTCAGTGTATCATAGCTCTGGGTTATCAGCACTGATGGGGTCCTACATTGGGATATATGTCACTTTATATAAGATATATCTGTATTCATATCACAGTGCAGCACTCAGTGTATCATAGCTCTGGGTTATCAGCTCTGATGGGGTCCTACATTGGGATACATGTCACTTTATATAAGATATAGCTGTATTCATATCACAGTGCAGCACTCAGTGTATCATAGCTCTGGGTTATCAGCTCTGATGGGGTCCTACATTGGGATACATGTCACTTTATATAAGATATAGCTGTATTCATATCACAGTGCAGCACTCAGTGTATCATAGCTCTGGGTTATCAGCTCTGATGGGGTCCTACATTGGGATACATGTCACTTTATATAAGATATAGCTGTATTCATATCACAGTGCAGCACTCAGTGTATCATAGCTCTGGGTTTACAGCCCTGATGGGGTCCTACATTGGGATACATGTTACTTTATATAAGATATAGCTGTATTCATATCACAGTGCAGCACTCAGTGTATCATAGCTCTGGGTTTACAGCCCTGATGGGGTCCTACATTGGGATACATGTTACTTTATATAAGATATAGCTGTATTCATTACAATACTTCAGTTTAGGCTGCATATAATCCCTGTGTAGCAATGAACAACCAGATACAGCGCACCTTAAGGTCATTTGCAGCCTACTCAATCTCTGAATTGCACAAATACAGCTCAAATACAAATAATGAAAGAATTCAAAGCGAGAAGAGTAATGGCGCTAAAGTTCCCCAAAACATGGGGAAAAAAAGTTCTAGTACGAAAATATGTAACTTTCTGGTTTTCCATCTTTTTTGGAACTTTAGTGCCTTTACTCTCATTTTATAGTCTGCATTTAATTACCACTGTTGTCATTTAGATCCCAACCTAACTGAGGCGTCCTTGCGACCATAAAGGCTAGGTACACAGTGAAGTATTTCCCAACCAACCTGTTATTTCAAACGATTGTACCTACGACTGAAGGTCCGATCAGTCTGGCGATTCATGCATACACACTGACACAATTTACCTTCAGATCTGTGCTCTTCATCTGGTCCTCTAGTCTTCAGAGAATGATAGGCACAGTATTCATTCATTCATTATTGTCACACTGATTAAACCGCCTTGTTATATCTATACACATGTACTAACAAATTTCTTTAGCTTCTGTTACTCTGAAGCAAAACATTCTGTCTCAGAACGAACAAATTAATTATTCCTTTTACACCACTCTTTACATTTATTCACCGGTACATTCATTGTTAGCATCGGCTGAAAAGAGCACAACTCTATAAACTATGGAGATCATGAGCATGAGCGCATACACACTACATGATTGGTCGGAAAATATTAAATAGTACCACCAACCAATTGAAACGATGATCAGCACTTTGGGACGACTTTAGATCATCTTGTCACTGTACACACTCACGCGATATCTGACCAAACGGTCAGATGACGGTTGATTGGAGGTTTTCATGCAATCATTGTGCCATTGTGTACCTAGCCAAACTCACTAGAGTGAAATCTGTGGTAGTCCCAGGGGTTAAATATTACCAGTATAGGAGTGGCTGAGGGCCAAAATGTAAAATGGAGTTGGTTAATAGGCAGACCCCCACAAGAGCAGTTTGACATGTCTGTTGGAAACTGAGGAAGCACTTCTAAAATATTGCACTGAGATAATGCAAACGACTATATTCTTTATTATGTATGTGTATGTCTTTCTAACTTCTTTTTAAAGCAAGATTAGGTAAAAATAAGCCCTGCCAACAATCTGCCTAAACACCACCTATGTTCTTACAAAGGCACACCCACTTTGGAATAGGCCTATTTTGATGTCTGTGAATGAAAAAGGTCTGCCAAAATCAGAGTTATGCACATGTTCTATGACATGTCTGATCTGTTGTGGAGAGGATGCATTGAATGTTTTATTCTAACCTGTACATGTGCAGTATTGTTAATCCCCTTGCACACCCAGATTTGTAAAAATGGATTGTATATGTATGTCACCTCCGAGGAGTTGTAAGCTGTGTGTTTCATGTAATTGTGCACAATGGAAATAATTGTAATTCAGATATTAGAACTGATGGACTAGACATGACAAGCAAGTAATTTGTCCCCTTGCCTTTACTTTGATCAAAATAATGGGGGTAGTCTGAAGAGGGAGGTAAATTTTACTTAAAGTGGTGGTAAATTGACTCCATATTTGGTAAGAATTGTACCGTTTTTATCTTCAATCAATCTTTCGTTGCTGTAAATTAGTTATAAATATAGGGACACTTACAGAAATTGGAGTAAATACGACATTTTTTAAAGCTAATTCCCATAAAAGTTCTGATTCCTCTACTTTTAGAGTATACACATCCCCCTCCTTCGTTCCAATTTTGGAAGTTAGAAGGGGTGAGCAATTGACATTTATAGTGATGGTTTGGGAGTATTGGTAGTTTGGTATAAAATGTCTCATTTTCCAAATCAGGAAGCTCACCAGTATGAGGGTGACTCAAGGTGTTAAAAAAACCAATTAGAAGTGGCTGATTTCATCATCATCATCATCATCTATTTATTTATATAGCGCCACTAATTCCGCAGCGCTGTACAGAGAAGTAATTCACATCAGTCCCTGCCCCATTGGAGCTTACAATCTAAATCCCTTAACATACACACAGACAGACTGAGAGAGCCTAAAGACAATTTAATAGCAGCCAATTAATCTACCAGTATGTTTTTGGAGTGTGGGAGGAAACCAGAGCACCCAGAGGAAACCCACGCAAACACGGGGACATCATACAAACTCCACACAGATAAGGCTTTAACAAAAGTGTTGGCCAGAAGGTAGGCAATGCTTAGAAATGATTTTGCACTTAGTTTACAGACAGACTTGGCTCACAGTCCCATCACACATGGCAGAAAATGTCATGTAGATTTATGCACTGCGCAGGTATAAATAAACGTACATATTCACTAACAGACTCAAGTGTAGAAAAAGGTGTGCACATTTTTTGTCAGTGTGGTTAGAAACATGGTTGTGGTTTTACACAGCCAATGAAATATATGAAAACTTTTTATTTCAAATTGCTATAATCAAATACAACACAGACCCCTCTAATCAGTAATCAATGGAGATCCTGTTCCACTGACCAGTATACAGTACAGAAATAATTCTAGTCATCCATATACAATGCAGGGATCAATCTTAGCATCATTATACAATGCAAAGAACATTTTATTGACCAATATGTAATTCAGAGAGTATCTTAGTTACCACTGTACAATATAGACCCCAAATTGCAGATTACTAAACAATGCAGATCCCCAAATCAAAATTGGCCTTAAATTAGTTATCCCAAGTGGCTATGCATTACAGACCCCACAAATCACTGGTGGCTATGCAGACCTCCACATTTTTACAACAAGTACTTGAGCCTCCATACTTGGCTACCTTAACACACGTTTCTCTGAGAAGTGCTGGGAATCTCATAACCACCAGACTGCTACTAGCACATTACCAATTATCCACCAATCAGAGTGTCAGTTGCTGCCAGCACCCTTAATTAGGAATGCCCAGCACTCTATAGTAGAGAGCTAAGAGCTTCCTGGCACAGTCGCCACTCAAGTATGAAAAGGGCCAATACAGAGCAGCATTGCTGGGCAGCAGCGGGTGGGAGAAATGTGATCCTCTGTCTCCTGGTCTCATGAAATCCAGGTGATTGGAGGGCTAATATCAAAAGACATGGTCATAAGCAGAAAACCCGCAAAACATCCAAGAGACTTGACATGTTCACTTATGTAAAAACTGCTCATGACATGCACAAACATGTAGATATTGCTCCCTGTAGCTCAGTTAAGCTGGGTACACACTACACTGTTTTCGTCCAATAATCGGCTCAAACAGCCGACATACGACCGCTCGTTCAAAAGTCGGGTCGGTGTGTGCAATTACACGATGGTCGAAAGTCTGCCCAAATGGATGATTGTCGCCTTATTTGGTTGGTCGTACCATTTAATATTTTCGTTCCAATCTCGTTTCCGCTGTGTAGTGTGTATAAACTTCCGACCGATCCTCAACAGTGAGTATGAAATTACAGTCATTGCTCACGACAACATGGCTGTAAAAAGTCGCCAACAGGACGTCCGCTCTTCCCTTTATCATCCTAAACAAGGCTAGTGTGTATGCAGTCCATGGACAGAGCGATCGGACCGTCGGTCACATGTAAAATCGCTCACCATAAAAAGTTGGTTGAAATTTCTGTAGTGTGTACCCAGCTTTAGAGGGAAAGGTATAAAGTCCAGTTTGGTCACACACATTGGATTATTATCAGACATCAAGGTCATTTTAGGGGTTACACTGATAACGGGGCAATTGTCTGATATTGCTATTGTGATTTGTGAGGTCAGCTTAAAGGTTCCCATTCATATCTTAACAGAACTTGAGATGTTATCCTATTGTGCAACTGAATGCAAACTATTGTGCAATGTTATCAGCTATGTTCTACAAAAGGAGACTAAAAGAGGTTGGTTTCAGTATTTTATATTACTGATAGGAAGTCTGTTGTGTGTAGATAAATATTAGTAATATTAATTATTAGTAGCTCTTTTACCTGAAGCTACTTGGATTTTTGGTTTAGTGTTTTTTTAAATACTGTAGGTAGGCTTAGGGGGAGATTCAATTTCTTGCGATAGCCTAGGTACTTGGAGCCAAACTGCATACGTTTTGAGCAAGATACATCATGAAGTAATCTTAATGATGTCTTGTAGAAACACTGGACTGGTTAAGAGTTGCACTTGCGGGACAAATACGCTCCTTAATGCAAGTTGGTGAACTGCGCACGTGCACTGCAGGATTGGATCCAGGGTTGGCGATTGGGACAATCCTCCCCACCCCCCTTGCACACTGTCATCTCCAGACATTGCCACGCTCCCCCGTCTTCGTCCCTCCTCTTCACTGACTGTTGGTCTTGATGTCAGCATCATTTCTCAATGTTGTTAGTGAGGAGAGGGGCAGACAGAATAAAATAAGACCATAGAAAGCTAAGACAATGTCTAAAGATTTAAAGGTTGTGGGAAAGCCTGATTGGGTGTGGTAGGGAATTCCATAAGTGGGGAGCAGCACAGGAGAAGTCTTGTAGGTGGGAGTGAGAGATGGTTACCAGTGACGAGACAAGGCGCAGGTCAGAGGTAGACAGGGCCAGATTAAGGGCCACATGGGCCTACCTGGGGCTGAAAATGGTAAAGGACCTGTTGTGAGAAGTGCCATCCCACCGGAGGTGTGGCCAGTGGTGTGTGTGGGCGTGGTCAGCACCATGGAAGGCATAGCTTGCATTTCCCTCCAGCCACCCACATCTCCCTCCCATCCTCCCTTATATAAAGAGTGCACCACTAACTGGTTCACACAGCATGTATGTAAAGTAAAGAGTAGAAATACATCCCGGATGTTCCTCATGCTTGGACAAGCTCTTGGCTAATCAAGATAGTTCTCTAAAATCAGTACTATTCTGATGGAATCGGGACAGTTGAGAGGTAAAGGTATGTTATTTTATTGAATAATGAAGACAAAAATACAATGGTTGATTATTTTTATTTATAAAGTGCTTTTTTCATCAATATTTTTTATTGAAGTTTTTGCAAAATATTTTGTGTACAGAAAAAAAAGAAGGAATCAATATGGGGGGGGGAGGGGTTCCACCCACCAACAAAAGCTTTTTGCCTGACATTTCTATCTCTAAAACACGACCATAAAACCCACCCCACAAGCTCGCTGCCTAGGTGTAATCCTTGATTCGCAACTATCCTTGCTCCCCCACATCAACTCTTTGTTTACATCATGCAGCATACATTGAAAAAACATTTCCAAAGAACGTACATATCTCACACAGGACACTGCAAAAACATTAATTCATGCACTCATTATCTCCCGCAGCAACTATTACAATTCCCTCTTTACTGGTCTTCCCAAAATCAGACACAAACCCCTACAATCTATTTTGGAAGCGGCTAAATTGATTTTCCTTGCAAATAGTCCTTCCTCTGCTGAACCACTCTGTCAGTCTCTACATTGGTTACCTGTATTTTAACAAATCCAATATAAAATTCTTCTACTATTATTATTATTTATTATTATTAATTTCTATGTATAGGGCGCCACAAGGTATCCGTAGCGCCGTACAGGGACAGACAATATCACAGTACAGGGTGAGACAGCGCGGTACAGTTAACAAGTAGCACAGTAACTCAGGAAGCTCAAAACACAGCTAGAGGGGGTGGGGGAAAGGGATTGTCCGCACTCCCATTGTCCCATAGAGTGTAAGCTTGCGAGCAGGTGCTTCTTACCTCTGTATGTATTACCCAGTAGTGTGTTATTAATGCTTGCTCCCAATTTTAAAGCGCTACGGAATCTGGGAATCTGCTGGTTGTATATAATGATGATGAATTTTTGGATGGGCCTATTTCTGTGGAGAGCCCTTCGGCTGCAGCCCCATTAGGCCCATTGGTAATTCGGCCCTGGAGGTAGATCTAAGAGGGTGGTAGGAAGAGTATTTTGATTTCATATGGATGAAGAGGTGGTGTTGTTGAGGGCTTTGTAGGGTGAGTAATTTTAATTGGATTCTGGAGGACACGGAGCCAGTGTAGGGATTTGCAAAGTGGTGCAGCAGATGTGGAGCGGTGAGAGGAAGATCAGTCTTAGAGCAACATTTAGGAAGTGTGGATATATGGGTGTCAGGAATGACAGATAGCATGAGGTTGCTGTAGTCAAGACCAGCGATGATGAGAGAATGGATAAGAGTTTTGGTAGCATGTTGAGTAACAGAAGGGCGTATTCTGCCAATGTTTTTAAAGTGGAATCAACAGGATTGGGAGAGAGTCTGGATGTGACAAATAAAGCACAGGACGGAATCAAGTGTGACACCAAGGCAGCGGGCTTGGGAGACTGAGGTGTTATTAACAGTGGTGAAGATTTGAGGGGAGGTAGTGATTCTGGCAGGAGGGATGATAAAACGCTCTGTTTTGGATATGTTTAGGTAGCGTTGGGACATCCATGTGGAGATAGCTGAAAGACAGTTGATTACTCAAGATAGCAGAGTGTGAAAAAATCAAGTTTTTTTTTTAAAAAAAACCCAGATTATTTTGATTTAAATCAGATTTTATTGATTTTTTAAAAAATTAAGTAAACAAAAAACCAAGTAAAAATAATTGTACAAATTTATTTTAAGATACTGTATCTTTAATATATTCAATTTAAATGACTTGACAGTGCCACCAATCATGGCATGACACAGCAAATTACACACAAATCACAGCACAAACTACAAAAGAAAAGAAACAGCAATGATGATAAAAGTTACAAGTCACTTGCCTGATTTGTTAGTCTGAATGAACCTTCACATTAGGTTTTTAATTAAACGCCTTAAAAAGAAACACAAGTTTTGCAGCTTTGTCAGTACCCAAGCGGTTTCTCAGTTATTATTGCACCAAACCAAATGTGTAAAATATTCTTTCTACTGAAGATGATGATGCTGCAGCTGTTAGCAATTGTTCTACTGCTACCATGATATTTTCATTACCAGCTACTATTTCTGAACCAATGTGAATTTTCCACCAGTCTATTGTTACCACTGTTGACACAAATTGTGGTCAAACAAGAGGTCATTAAACGGGATTGCTTTTACAGTGATAAGTTACTTCTTTTAACTGTCCTTTCTCTCTGAAATTGAAGCACTTGTGTGGTGTTGGTCATCCTCTCTGGATTCTGGAATTATCTGTTTCTTGTCTGTTGCCTGTGCCTCTGTGTATCATATGAGTCATAATTAAGTTAGGTCAGCAAGCAATAGCCATAAATACAGAGCTTTTATTAGTAGAGCAGCTGGTGAAAGAACTATGGTCCATATTGCGCAGTATGGCAATTACCATTAAACGCTTAAAACCTTGGATTTTTGTTATTGGTTATTTAAATCAATGATTTTTTTTAACTTCAATAGTATTTTTATTAGTTTTCAAAATTTAAGGGGGTAAATTTAAGGGGGTAGAAAATAAAGAAGGAAGGTGGAAGGGAAGGACAAAAATAAAAGGGTGGGGGGTACATAGTGGGGAGGAATACAACAAACAATGCAATATCTTTAATACACTCAATGTGAATAGTCAGGAACCTTATATCAATAGGTTTTTTTTGTTTTTTTTAAATCATGTGATTTAAATCATGATTAAAATCAAGTTGATTTAATTCGGCACACCATGCAAGATAGTAAAGAGAAGAGGTCAGAGAAGAGAAATAGATTTGGGTGTCATCAGCATAGAGGTGGTACTGAAGGCCAAATGAGCAAACTAGTGCCCCAAGAGAAAAAGTGAAAAAAATAAAGGGCCAAGAACAAAGCCTTGTGGGGCCCCAACAGATAGTGGGAGTGGAGGGGAGGATGAACCAGACGTAGAAACACTAAAGGAGTGGATCGATGGGAAGTGAACTAGGAAAGAACTGTATCACAAAGGCCAATGGAATGCAGGGTGTGTAGGAGGAGAGGGTGATCAACATTATTAAAAGCAGCAGAGAGGTCCAGGAGAATGAGTATGGAGACACAACCCTTAGACTTTGCATTAAGTAGATTATCAATCACTTTTAAGAGAGCAATTTCAGTGGAATGTTGGGGATGGAAGCCGGATTGCAGAGAGTCAAGTATGGAGTGAGAGTAGAAAGTGAGACAGGCATTTGTACACTAATTAGAGGTGGACATGCACTGGAGGTGTTTTGAGGGAATACGGTTGAAGAGACACGTGGTAGGGTTAGATCAGTGTAGAGACTTCATCTTCAGTTACTGGAGATAATGAATTAAGGGTGTATTGGTGAGTGTAGGTGAAGGAAATAAGTGAGCCAAGCTGCAAAGTTGTCAAGAAATTGGGAATCTGGACCTAGGGGGGACGATAAATGACAGCAACACGAAGGTGAAGAGGATAAAATAGATGGATAGTGTGGACTTCAAAGGAAGAGAATGAGAGTGAGGGTTCAGAGGGTATGACTTTGAAGGTGCAACTTGGAGAAAGTAGAATGCCTTCTCCACCACCTTGTCTGTTTCTGGAGGTATAGCTGAGGGATAGTCCCCCATGGGAAAGAGCTGCAGGGGATGTAGTGTCAGAGGAGGTGAGCCAAGTTTCTGTAATGACCAAGAGGTTGAAGGATTTAGAAATGAATAGATCATAAATGGATGCAAGTTTGGTACAAACAGATGTGACGTTCCATAGTGCACAGTAGAAGGGAAGAGAGGGTAGTGGAGATATGTGGATAAGTTTGGCGGGATTGCAAGTATGGGGTGGAGGGAAAGGTTTGGGATAGAAAGATGGGCATGAGCAGAGAGTAGGATTTGTATGTGGTCCAAAGTTAGATGAGATCTCACCAGCAGCGATGAGAAGGAGCAGGGTTAGGAAGAGGACATGCAAAAGAGGGTTTGTAGGTGTGATATTTATTTCTATATATGTAGGCTGGTGAGTGTGGCGGGTGCAGAAGGTAAAACAGTTCATGTGTGTAGACTAGTGAGGAGGGAGGTAGTGAAGAGGAAATCATAATAGGGGAGGAAGACATAGAATGATGGTCAAAGAAGAGAAATTTGAAGAGAAGTGTGGTGTCTGTGAATAGGAGATAGTGTAAACTGAGTAGGTGCATGATGGAGAGATGTGAATGAATGTGTCTTAGCTTGGGTGGGTAATGAGAGAGTGGAAAGGAACAATTGATCCAAATGGTGCAGGACAATAGAAGAGGTGAAGAACACTTTACCGCCCCCTAGCGGGGTTAAAAGAGTAGGCAGGTTCTGCAGCTCTGACACGACGAAGTCCATGATATTGACTGTTGGATGCAGAGGGTCCAGCAGCCAAAAAGAGATGGCAACAGCAATCACAATTGAGCTCAGTGGGCAGCTGAACAGATGTTGGAACAGCAATGATAGTTGAGCTCTGTCAGTTCCACAGCTGAACAGAGTTGGTAGTACAGTAGATGCTAAAACAGCCTTGTTTTCAGTATGAAGGCGATCCTCTGCGCTGCTGTGAGGTTTGCCAGCAGTATTGAGAAATATCCAATGCTTTATATTTGTGAGAATAAGTAAAAGTTGGAGCATGGGCAAAAAAGCATGCCGATTCATGTGTACACACTGTACATGATTACCTTCAAATCTGTGCTCTTAATCTGTCGTAACAATCGGCTGGCTGTCAGACCGTTGCTCTGCATAGATCTGCCCCCATGCTCTCAGCCTGCTTTTCAAGGTATGTGTGCTGTCCTCCCATTCTTCATCTGTCGTTCCAATTCTGCAGAGTGCACACATAGTGCAGAAATGGAACAACGTTGTTCGATTGCTGAACAAAGTTTTCAAGTCAGTTTTAAAATCTCGATAAATGATTTTAGTGTCTTTGGAACGACCATTGATCATCGTATCACTACACACTAAGGCAATATCGGGCCGATAGGTTGTTTATCATCCAGTTGACCCAATCATCAGTTAAAGACACTGTACTGTGTATCTAGCCTTTTTCCTTAATTTTCTTCTGTATCTCTTTCTGCTGTGCTTTATTCTGTCTTACTTTATTTCTTTCTTTGTTCCCCTTTCTTCCCCCATCCCCTCCCATCTCCCTGTCAGGATATGCCTTTGCTTCTACTGCAGCATCGCTCCAGCATGCTGCTTTGTCTTGGCAGCTCCTGTCTATTGGACTACTCTGAACTTGATATTATTTGAATGTACCCTGCAGTACTTCTGGACTACCAGAGGTGCTGCTATCGTGCCTTGCCTTTTTTCTCACTAGCAGGGGTTAACCTGCTGCACCTGCTAATTATCTGCACATAGTATCTCCTTATTTATGCCTGCCTCCATCAGCTCCCCTTTGCTGGTCACAGATGTTGCTGTTTCTGATATTGTTCTCATTTGTTAATTCTGTTACGTCTCCTGTTTCCTGGGACTACTGCAAGTTGCTAGCTGACATCTTGGTTTCTTTCCACTCAGCCTGTTCACCTGCATCAGCAATATTCTATATTGTTACCTGCTTTCAGCCTCTCCCAGAGATCCATTGTTCAGTGTTTGCAATATTCGGTTTGTACCATTTTCTGCACTGTCTGGATCATATCTGCCCAATAAAGGTTAAATGCTTTCACCATTCTCTGGATTCCATAACTGTCATTTCCAGCTCAGCATAGAAGTATGACATCCCCTTTCATTAGCCACATTCCTGGATCAAGGCTTCTGATGCTCATGCTCCTCATGCAGTTCCATAAGAAATTTCCGGCTAAGCACTTGGACACAAACTGAGAACCGCGATCAGACACAATTACCGAAGGACAACCATGTAAGCGAAAAAACTTCTTTGATGAAGAGATCAGCCAATGTAAAATATGTCCGGAGACAATTGAGAGGCACAAAATGGGTGGCCCTGGAAAAACCATCAGTGAGAGCCCATAGGATTGTACAAGCCTTGGAGGGAGGTTAGTAATGAAGTCCATCAAAACTTGAGACCATGGAAGATCAGGAATTGATAACGGTATGAGGGGTCCATATGGGTTTTGTAAAGGTACTTTATGTTGAGCGCACACAGAGCATGTGGTAGCAAATTCTTTCACATTGGTGCGAAAGGAAAGCCACCAATAAGTTTGGGAGAGTAATTCCCAGGTCTTCCTTATCCCAGCATGACCGCTGAAGCGTGAAAGGTGGGCCCAGCGTAATAGTCTGGTGCGTAATCTGGGAATGATGAAGGTTTTACCCAGAGGACAATTGATGTCTGTAAGGGGAGTGGTTGCCATAATACATTTAGGATTCAACACAAATTTATTCTCGGACGGTTCCTTATCAGCTGAATCGAAGGAGCGGGAGAGAGCATCTGATTTCTTGTTTTGAAACCGGAACGGTAGGTAAAAAGATGCAATATCGGATCAGGCCGGTTCGGTACACTTGCTGGCAATGAGGTACAAATGTGAGAGACAGTAGCATGGTCAATAGGAAGCTGTGGTTCAGTACACGAGTTAACTGTGAGGTACAATGGAGGAGACGGTTGCAGGAGCAGATCAGGCCGGTTCGGTACACTTGCTGGCAATGAGGTACAAATGTGAGAGACAGTAGCATGGTCAATAGGAAGCTGTGGTTCAGTACACAAGTTGACTGTGAGGTACAATGGAGGAAACGGTTGCAGGATCAGATCAGGCCGGTTCGGTACACTTGCTGGCAACAAGGTACTGTGCAGAAGGCAGTAGCGATCGATGTTCCGATCGCTCGGTCCATGGACTGCATACACACTAGCCTTGTTTAGGATGATAAAGGGAAGAGCGGACGTCCCTTTAGCGACTTTTTACAGCCATGTTGTCGTGAGCAATGACTAATTTCGTACTCACTGTTGTGGATCGGTCGGAAGTTTATACACACTGCACAGCAGAAACAAGATTGGAACGAAAATATTAAACGGTACGACCAACCAAATGAGGCGATAATCGTCCATTTGGGCAGACTTTCGACCATCGTGTCACTGCACACACTGACCCGACTTTTGAACGAGCGGTCGTATGTCGGCTGATTGAGCCGATTATTGGACAAAAACAGTGTAGTGTGTACCCAGCTTTAGTGTGGTAAAATTTAAACCTGTGCCCTTGTCTTATTTCAGATATTCAGTACTTATATTTATTTTAAGGGGTGGTGAATGTGCAGAGGGAGAATATCAGCCATTTGGCATTTAAATGTTTTACTTACAACAAAACATAGAACAAACATGACTGACCTGACTGAAGAGCAGCACAGTAAGGCTGTGCAGATGCAAGTTAAGAACACCATTCTAAGATCAGTTTTGAAATCAGGGCCGGATTAAGGGAATGGAGGCCCCTGGGCTAAGGGGGCCTCCATTCCCCAGTGAGGGCCCCCCCGTGATCTGAGCTGCCCTTCCCCTCCCCCCGGTGAGCCGAGACCGCCCCCGAGGCACTTACCTCCTTCTCCTGGCATTGCAGTCCTCCGGCGCGCTGTATGCTCTTTACTGAGGAGATCTCGTGAGAGTGAGACTCACGAGATCTCCTCAGTATGGAGACTACAGCGGGCCGGGGAAGGACCGCAGTGAAAGTGCTCAGCAGCATTGATCGGGCCGGGGGCGCCCTCACCCCCGACCGCTCAATACTGCTGCTGAGCACTTAAAAGGGCCCCCTGGATGCCCGAGGCCCCTGGGCTGTAGCCCAGTTAGCCCTATGGTTAATCCGGCCCTGTTTGAAATACATATGCCTGGTTCAAAGTGATGATGATGATTGTCACATCATTACCTAAGGATTCACATATCTTATCATGCATGCAACTCTATATATAGATGTGGAAACGTTAGTCTGCAGACACATCTTTGCACAAACACAAATGAAGGATTGTTACTGTCAACTATAAATCAGGCCCACAGTGATTCCAAATCTAATGAAAAAGAAACGTTAAGTTGATCTTTTATTTTTGTAACATTGATAACACAACAGTGTTCTATATTTAAAAGCATTAAGTATAAAAAGCATATATATTTTCATAATAGGCTGATGAGATTTATAGATGCTTTGTTTCACAAAAGATTTATGTCGGTTGGCAAGAAATTGTCCTTAAATGATTTATTTGTGGCCCTGCTGCCCAAGATAATTCCTTATCTCTTATCTGATAATGATTCTGACTTCACCGAGTGCATGCACTGGATTCACATAGTCCACATAGCAGGCTAGTCCATTATTATACGGTGGTGTTTTTATATTTTAATTAACCATCCATGGCATACTTTGTTCTTGGGCTGCGCAAAGTCATAATTATTGTGTTCTGACTTTTGCAAAGGAAATGTGTGACTAAGGGCGACTTGTGAGGCATCAGAAAACCATTATGCTGCCTACCACTGCTGCACATACCAGTGCCCTTACAGTTACTCCATGACCTCATTATTATTATTATTTTATTATTATTATCTTTAACTTATAAGGTGCCACAAAGGGTCCGCAGCGCCGTACATAACATATACAGAAAACAGAGACCCAAGACACAACATGATACAGAAAGAACAAAAATATATACAAACACGGTAACAAGGTAACGCAAATCAAATAATTTCTGGGACAGATAGTGAAAGGGATGGTGGAAATCAGAGAAGTAGGCCGGAGCTTAAGAAAACAGGGCCAGCGAAGCAGGCCAAGAGGTACAGAGGGTGATGGAATAGTAGAAGAAGCACACAAGGAAAGAGGGCCCTGCACCTGAGAGCTTACATCCTAAAGGACCGCATTAAAGTTCCTACCACACTTCCTTTATCTAGTTCTGCCTTGGCGTCTCCTAAATGTTAATGACCATTTTAAATTCTGCTTTCCTAGCGTTTAGCAGCGGGGAGCAGCAATGGGGGACAAACTTACACAAAGTTCCAGCTTGAGCTGGGAAATGATGGACCCAGTTACAAGGCAACCAAACCATAATGGAGATAGATCTCCCTGGATCCCTGGAATCAGAGTTGCCAAGGGAACAAGGCCCAGCACTAAACTTTAAATTAATTACCAACCAGCACCCATTCCTATTTGTTACTGAATTACTATATCTTTTTGATAGTTTTTGGTATTACATCAAGATGCTTATTTAATTAGCCAAGAGTTCCTATAGGAACATTGCACAATATGACTCGGCAGGATGTTTCTGGTAATAATCTCTGCTCATTTTTGTTTGCACTCCATAGCGGTGTGAGTGATGTTTTTTTGGTTTTTTGTACTGTAATAACTTTTTTTGGGTGCAGAAAGACACAACACATTGTGCTGTTCGGCCATTGAAAAAAAAATAAAAAATGGCTATTAGGAAGTTTAAATAAAATATTTATAATGATAAAACTGTCTCAGGTATTGGGGGTGTGGTCAGGGGGGTAAATGGTGGTCGACTTACAGTCACCTGCAACAATTAACTGTAATCCTGACCTTAAGTGATTCAAACATGTCAAATTAAGTGGCTTCAGCTGCGTGGAAATGTGAATTGATTACTATCCCAGTCAGAAGACTAATTTATTCAAGGCAATCCACAAAACAAGGCCTGTTGGGGACACTTGAGCTGAGAACAGAATTGAGATTGTACAAGTGTACATTAAGCAGTAAATATATAGATAAAATCTGTAAGATGAAATGGTACATGACAAGAAAAAGCTCAGTAATTTTCGTGCTGCTCTCTGCCATTAAAGGAATGTGACAGGATTTATCATCTCTAATGCACGGTAGCTCTGCTAATGGTAATGAATATTTAATTTGCTAATTGACTGCACAAAATCAATTGTAGTTAATTCTTTTTTGGCTAAGGTTTTCTGTAGCAATGTGAAGCAAATAATAGATCGATCTCAGTGGCGAAGCTGCTTCTGCTTCGTCAGTCAATGAGAAATGCACAGAAATATCTAATCATCCACCATAGGTAAAATTTAATTAAGCAAGAGATTTCTTTATCTGTAGGAATAACAGCATTACGTGTGAATCTTTTTTTTTTTTTTTAAGTCTAAACGTTTTCAGGAAAACTGAGAAATTTGAAGTGATGGAAAGTACGACCTTTACACAGCTTTGCATCTGGTCAGCAGATGTCAGTGTAGGATGTGTAATAAACACTCTTTCTCTGATTCATCTGTGTGGGAAAAGTATGCAAAAATGATTCTACTTATTTCACAACAGTTGTCATTCTATCATATGTTGTCATTAAATTAGAAAACAGCGTTAACCATCACTTAACCACAACAACAACTTTTTTTGTTTAACTGAGTTTATACCTTTCTTTTCATTGTGCCTTCGGGTGCCTATGTGAAAATCAATTTGTTGTCCAGTGAGATATAAAGAACAATTGATGTTTTATGCTCCCCAAGAGCCAAGTGAAATGATAAGGGAAGTTTTGAGCTTCTATACATGACAGAGCTATACAGTCGGTGCTATAATAAGGGGCAAAAAAATTGTGAAGTGTTTTGGAAATAGGAATGAGGTTGAGGTTTCAGTATCCAGTTCTCCAGAGACAGTGAAGCACTGTGATGCTTTTCATAGGCATTTAACAGATATTTGAACTACAAAAAATAAACTTATGAAGCAAATGTGACTATATGGACAGGTTGAGGAAAAGGGGGTATTTGGAAGGGTAATCTGTCTGTCATTATCAATATTCACTTATAAGGTGTCTCCGTCTTCCATAGCTTTGTGCTGTTCCCACTCCTGGACTTTTTGTCTCTTTAGGCTGTGTTTGCTACCTGTCCCATGTCCCTCACCATCATTGCAGGGGGACTTATGGTGATATAATATGTGGCTGAGGGCAGGGGGGCTTATGGTGATAAAATGTGTAGCTGAGGGCAGGGCATCATTGGGGCCAGCGGTGGTTTTGCGAAATTACTCCTATTCTGAAAAAACAAGATTCCGACCCAAACTCTCTCTCAAATTACCATCCCATCTCTCAGCTCCCGTGCCCCTCCAAGCTCCTAGAGAGACTTGCCTACATTCACCTCACACGCTTCCTTTCTGCAAACAACCTGTTGGATCCTCTTCAGTCTGGCTTTCGTTCTCAACACTCCACAGAGACTGCATTGACTAAGGTTGTCAATAATCTGATCACTGCTAAAACTAAACACCATTATTCTCTCCTAATTCTCCTGGATCTCTCTGCTGCATTTGACACCGTTGACCACTCTCTTCTCATACAAACACTGCAATCCTTAGGTCTTCAAGACACTGCCCTACCCTAGTTCTCATCCTATCTTTCTAATTGCTCTTTCACTGTTAATTTCTCTGGGGCCACCTCTGCTCCACTTCCTTTATTAGTTGGAGTAACACAAGGCTCAGTGCTAGGTCCTCTGCTGCTCTTTATCTATACCGCTTCTCTTGGAAATCTAATAAGCTCCTTTGGATTTCAGTATCATCTCTATGCGGATGATACCCAAATGTATCTAACCTCTCCTGATTTCTCAACATCTGTGTTGTCCCGTCTAACTGACTGTGTTTCTGCCATTTCATCTTGGATGTCCTATCGCCAATTCAAGCTAAATCTTTCCAAAACAGAGTTAATACTATTCCCACCCACCAACAAGAGTATACCTGACATTTTCTATCTCTGTTGATAACATGACCTTAAACCTCTCAAGCTCGTTGCCTAGGTGTGATCTTTGACTCGGAACTATCCTTTGTTTTTTACATCGACTCTATATCTAAATCATGTTATTTACATCTAAAAAACATTTGCAGAATACACACATATCTTACACAAGACACTGCAAAAACCTTAATTCATGCACTTATCATCTCCCGCATTTACTATTGCAATTCCCTCCTTTCTGGTCTTCCCCAAAAGAGACTCAAACCCCTACAATCTATTTTGCATGCAGCAGCAAGATTGATTTTCCATGCAAATCGTTATTCCTCTGCCAAATCACTCTGCATGTCTCTACACTGGTTGCCTGTTTTCTACCGAATCCAATATAAAATACTTTTACTAACCTACAAGGCCTTCAACAAAGCTGCACCAACATACATCTCCTCTCTTGTCTCAAAATATCTTCCAACTCGGCATCTCCGTTCTGCACAAGATCTGCGTCTCTCATCCACACTCATTACATCCTCCCATTCCCGGTTACAGGACTTTTTTCGGGCTGCACCCACTCTATGAAATTCACTCCCTCGCACAATAAGGCTCTCCTCTGGTCTACAAACTTTCAATCGTTCTCTGAAAACCAACCTCTTCAGACAAGCTTATAATATTCCTCAACCACCCTCTTAACTTCACTAGATTACCCTATTACCACCCGTTACACAATTTCACACAAGACAACTACCCCCTGACCAACATTGTTGTGTGACGGGATCATTTAGCTTATGAATCACTTTTACCTTTGCAGTTTGGCTGGACCGAAATACAAAATGTTGACTTAACCTCATGTATCAAACTTCCATTGTCTCATAGATTGTAAGCTTGCGAGCAGGGCCTTCTCACCTCTTTGTCTGTTTTACCCAGTTTATTGCTTATTGTATTTGTCACCAATTGTAAAGCGCTAGGGAATATGTTGGCGCTATATAAATAAATGATGATGATGAAACGTATATGCTATTAATTTATTGCTGGGGCTGTTTGGAGGGAGGGAAATAGGTATTTATTAAATGGGAATACTATTAATTTGATGTAAAGGCTGGTTGGAGGTAAATAGATCTATTTATCAAATGTGAATAATGTTGGGGCTGAAGGGAGGCCTAAGGCTAGGTACACACTGGAGGTTTTTCAGCCAACTATCGGCCAAACACTCGATAAACAGTCGTTTATCTCGATATCGCATCGGAGAGTTGTTCCAAAGTACCGATCGTCGTTTCATTTGATTGCTGGTTCTGTTTAAGGATCTCGTTTCAACCTCCTTCTGATCCTGCAGTGTGTATGAATTAAGGACCAATTATTCGACCGACTGCCAATACTTCCTCAAACAGCAACGCCTTTCTGTGCATGTGTATGTAAATTTAAGATCTCTCTACCTCTCCCATGTGGTGTGTTGTCATAATGTCAGGCAACTGGGAATGATGAGTATTTGAGATCAGTGTCTTTCCTGTGGCCAAAAATCTCAGTGTAGCAACCAGTCTCAGATATGGGTCTCCTTAAAATTCTTAAACAGGTGTGCTCCTTCTGGATGATGGGGGTGACAAGTTGGAGCAGTTCCTGGAATGTGGGCTCATTTGTCCTCACTAATTTCCTGAAGTCATCAGGATTGTTGTCCCGTATCTCATATAGCAGGGGCATATAAGAGAATGAATCTATCCTATGGAAGCACTCTTTGGTCCAACAGATCCGATTCTTTCTTCCTCTTTCCCTCTAGGTCTGTACTTGCAGTCTTTTGCCATATCGAGTAGCAAAAGACCACAAGCTTGCTGTAGTTCAGCAGTATCCATTATATTAAAAAAAATTGTTAATGTGCAGTAGTGAGCGAACGAACGTACACTATACACAAACGTGTTATAGAATGAATGGCAATGACATATTTCCTTATCCTGATTCTGAGTGGAAGTTTTTGCCGGTGTTGTTCAGCCCCTTTATTTAAATTTATTTAGCATATCGCTGCAAGGAGGCTTTATATTATTTCAGTGTGTACAGAATCACAATGATTTGCGACGATGTTATGCAACGATCACTCCTCAGTCTGCTGGTCGTGCAAAAATTGTCTAAAACGTGTATAGTGTGTATGCATGAATCGACCGACCAATCGGACCTTCGGTCGTAGGTACAATCATTATACATAACACATTGGTCGGAAAATTATTCAGTGCGTACCTAGTCTAATTATTAAATGTGGGTGCTATCGATTTAACGCCGAAGCTGGTTGGAGTTTTCTAAATTTCCAGTTACCCATTTTTTCTCCAAAAAGGCCCTCAATATTCCAGGATCCAGACAAGTTACAACTGAGTAATAGACACCAGCAGCCACAGGTAGGGAAAGCAGCAAGAACAAATATAAGAGAGAGTGACAGTCTGTCAACTGTATTTCTCTATATTGGCAGTTCCTCTGCACCATGTTATTAAATTATTATAAATATGTATATTGTGATTACATGTTCTGAACCTGGTTTACTACTGCTAAATTTAGTTGCTCATTCTGCCCTACTTTCCATGTATTAGTCAAAGTGTACCCATCACTCGTACACAGAGAAGGCGGCCATTATATAGGTGAACCAACAATCATACCTCCCAACTGTCCCGATTTAGGGCTCTGTCCCACCCAAGGACATGTTTGTCCCACGTGTGAGAAAGTTGGGGGAAGGGTGGTATGTAATGGGGGGGGGGCATAGTCAACTTTGTACTAATCCCGCCTACTTTTTTTTGGGTCCTGTTTACAGTTAATTTGGCCACACCCACAGGTTGTCAGATGAGGCAGCAATGTTCTGTCTCAACTAATTACTGATTAGACACTGATAAGCAATATATTTGGTCACATGAGGAGTTAGGCTGGGTATACACTATACAAAATGTCTCCCAATGCCATATCATTAACGATTTTACCAATGATTAAAATAAAAAAAGTCCCAATCGCATGCCGATTCATGTGTACACATTGAATATGATTTACCTTCAGATCTGTGCTTTTTATCTGTCATAACTAGAGATGCTCGGGCTCCATTTTCCGAAAACCGAGCCCACCCAAACATTGTAGATCCGAGTACTGAGCCGAGCCGTGCCAGCTCAGTACTTTGTCGTGCCCTTGGAACTCAAAAAGGAGCCAAAACGTCACTGTTGCATCATCGGATCTTGCGAGTTTTGGATTGTATAAGTACCGCCCTCCACGGAGATCCGGCGCCATTTCACAGACAGACACGAAGGGGTAGCAGGGCAGTTGGGCAGTGTCACTGATGAAAGAGGAAGGGTGGCAATGTTCTTTTCAGTCTCCAGTCACATTGCTCTGTGCCATAGCTCACACAGAAACAGGAGAGGTGGCAGTGTTCTTGCCAGTCTACAGTGTCAGTGCCATTGCTCATGTCATTGCTGAAACAGAAACAATAGGGGTGGCAGTGTTCTTAAAAGTCTCCAGTCACATTGCTCTGTGTCATTGCTCATACAGAAACAGGAGGGGTAGCAGTGTTCTTGTCACTTTCCAGTCTCCAGTCACATTGTTCTTGTCACTCTCTAGTCTCAATGCTGTTGATAACACAGAAATAGGAATAGCAGTGTTCTTGTCACTCTCCAGTCTCCAGTCACATTGTTCTTGTCACTCTCTAGTCACATACCATCAATATGGAAGACCAGGAGCACCGAGCAGCTGCTGACACCAGTCATGATTATACCAGTCCCTCTACGTCATCTGCTAAAGCTTATGATCAAGTGCATAGTGGTTTTAAGTCAGGGAAACAAAAATGTAAAAAAAAAAAAAAAGCTTTTATCTTTTTAAAGCAAAAAACACCTCTCTAATAAAGGTGAAAGTTTACTATAGAAAATCATAAAATTGCCAACATGCAATTCCAACCAAAATATTTACAAGCATACCAGCATCAGCTAGATCCCTTCTCTCATCTAGATCCCAGCACCTGCAATCCACAGTCATGGCCAAAATTTCACAAAGTCTGCTGCCTCAGTTTTTATGATGACAATGTGCATATACTCCAGAATGTCATGAAGAGTGATCAGATGAATTGCAATTAATTTCAAATTCTCTCTTTGTCATGACAATGAACTTTATCCCAAACACAATATTTCCACTTCATTTCAGCCCTGCCACAAAAGGACCAGCTGACATCAGGTCAGTGATTTTCTTGTTAACACAGGTGAGAGTGTTGACGAGAACAAGGCTGTAGATCACTCTGTCATACTGATCAAGTTAGAATAACAGACTGGAAGCTTTAAAAGGAGAGTGGTGCTTGAAATCATTGTTCTTCCTCTGTTAACCATGGTTATCTGCATAATTGCTTTGCACAAAAAGGATATTGCTACTATTAAGATCCTAAATCAAGCATTTATCGGATCATCAAGAACTTCAAGGAGAGAGGTTCAATAGTTGTGAAGAAGGCTTCAGGGCGCCCAAGAACGTCCAGCAAGCGCAGGACCGTCCCCTAAAGTTGATTCAGCTGCAAGTTTGGAACACCACCAGTACAGAGCTTGCCCAGGAATGGCAGCAGGCAGGTGTGAATGTATCTGCATGCACAGTGAGGCGAAGACTTTTGGAAGTTGACCTGGTGTCAAGAAGGCCAGGAGAGAAGCCATTTCTCTACAGGAAAAAACATCAGGGACAGACTGATATTTTGCAAAAGGTACAGGGATACAGGGATTGGACGGCTGAGGACTGGGGTAAAGTCATTGTCTCTGATGAGTCCCCCTTCAGATTGTTTGGGACATCTTGTCCAGAGAAGTAAAGGTGAGTGCTACCATCAGTCCTGTGTCATGCCAACAGTAAAGCATCCTGAGATCATTCATGTGTGGGGTTGCTTCTCAGCCAAGGGCTCACTCATATTTTTGCCTAAGATCACAGCCATGAATAAACAATGGTACGAAAACAACCTCCATGAGCAACTTCTCCCAACCATCCAAAAACAGTTTGGTGACGAACAATGCCTTTTCCAGCAGGATGGACCTCCTTGCCATAAGGCATAAGTGATAACTAAGTGGCTCAGAGATCAAAACATTGAAATTTTGGGTCCATGTCCAGGAAACTCTCCAGACCTTAATCCCATTGAGAACTTGTGGTCAATCCTCAAGAGGCGGGTGGACAAACAAAAATCCACAAATTCTGCCAAACTCCAAGCATTTGATTAGGCAATAATGGGTGGCCATCAGTCAGTATGTGGCCCAGAAGTTGTTTGACAGCATGCCAGGGCAAATTGCATAGGCCTTCGAAAAGAAGGGTCAACACAGCAAACGTTGACTCTTTACATAAACTTAATGTAATTGTCAATAAAAGCCTTTGACACTATGTAATGCTTGTAATTGTACCTCAGTATACCATAGCACAGTGGATTTCAAACTTTTTCAGTTCAAGGCACCCTTAGGGTCTTCAAAATTTTTTCAAGGCACCCTGTCACGGGCACTAGGAGTCTTTGCCCAGGATATCACCAGATGATGTTCTTACCAGAGTAATATAGCTGGTACTATGGTACTCTGGTAGCAGGGTGACAACGGAACAGGAGAATCAGCAGATGGTGAGAGAATGCTCAATGAAAGTCTATGACTAGCAGCAACTGGTAATGACTTAGATGTATGAACACAAGGAACCAGATGGACAAGTAAACGTGAGGAGAGTCAGTGGTTTGTGTACAGCAAGTTGTACCACTGCTATAGTGAGGAGGAATATCCAGGAGTAGAGACGAGGTAGTGAAAGTCAGTGGTCTGCGTATAGCAAGTTGTACCACTGTCTATAGTGAAGGAATGGGTTCCAGGTGCAAGTAGGTAACGGGGAAGTCAGTGGTCTGCGTACAGCAAGTTGTACCACTGCTTATGTGAGAGGATACTTGAAACTGGTGCCAATGGGAAACAGGAGTCAGTGGTCTGCGTTCAGCAAGTTGTACCACTGCTATATATATGTGAGGAGGGGCACGAGGAGATGAATGGAATACAGAGGATACACGGGCGGCACACGGAACTTGATCCCACGATGATAACCACAATACAATAATAACTGACAAGCGCTGCTTGAAGTATGCAAAGTCACTATAGAGATCCAGGTAATAGGAAACAAAGTCAATAGTAACAATAGCTTCAGTAGATGGAAGACTCCGGAGATGAACACAACACAGTCTATACGGATATGCAACACAAAAGCAAAGTCAATGGAAAGTATGCATACCGCGGTTCAGGAGAGCAGGCTGTCAAGGAGCAGTGCAGGGATACCTGAATGGCTGGCAGGAGGAGAGACCACTGGAGGATGGAAGCGGTAATCAGGTTGGTGCAGCGCACGAAAGGTAACCGGTAATCAAAGGAGCAATACTCAGGAAGCAGTAGTAAGTAAAACTGGAAACATGATGAACACGGGAGAGTTGAGGCTGTCTGGTATTCGGCAGTAGTAGCGGAGGCAGCGGAGGGGAGACACGCTGAACACAGGAGAGTAGAGGCGGTCTGGAATCCGGCAGTAGTAGCGAAGGCAGCGGAGGGGAGACACGCTGAACACAGGAGAGTAGAGACGGTCTGGAATCCGGCAGCAGTAGCAGATAGGAATCAGTGGAGAGCTGACACGATGAACACAGGAGGGTTGAGACGGTCTGGAACCCGGCAGCAGTAGCAGATAGGAATCAGCTAAGTGCATACACGATGAACACAGGAGAGTTGAAGTGGTCTGGAAACCACAATCGTAGTAGACAGGAATCAGCTGGAGCTGAATACACAAGGAAACACAGGAACACCTTCAGAGGCTCATGGGGAATGAGACTCCAAGATCAGGCAACTAGGTAATGATCACAGGTGGTTTAAATAGGGATCATCCAATTAATTAAAAGCAACAGGTACTGAAGGTTTCATAAGAGCTGCACATGCGCAGACCCTCAGGATGGCGGACGGCCACGGTTCCTAAACACAGGAGAAATGGCACTCACAGTCCGGTGAGTGACACACCCCTAAGCCAAAATAATTACCAAGTAGTTCCCCCGACTTGTTTACCACTGGCCCTGGCCGAGGCACCCCTGTGAGATCTCCAAGACACCCCAGGGAGCCTAGGCGCACAGTTTGGGAACCACTGCCATAGCAACATCTGACAAAAAGGTCTAAAAACACTGAAGTAGCAAACTTTGTGAAAACCAATAATTGTGTCATTCTCAGAACTATTGGCCATGACTGTACACTGTCATCATCCTCACCCTCATCCTCACCCTCATCAGTGTGCACATCATCCTCACACAATACTAATTCATCCCTGCTGGAATCCACCATTACAGAAGTCTTTGTACTTTGATGTCGTTGCCGGTAATGGCCTTCCTTGCGGAATTTGTAGTTCATTTTACTACAGAGCTGTCACGATTTTTGGGCAATTCTTTTAGACCAGACCAAATGTTAAAATATTGTGCTGACCACTGGGTGTCTTGGGAAAGCTAAGTTTCTCCCTAGCAGCAATTGCAGCTCTCACAATATTGGTGGCGTTATGAGAAATAACATATCATCAGGAGAGTCCAAGCGGGATAAGCCATGTTGCAATTACATCCTTTCGTTTTTCAAACAGGTTGTCATCGGTATGCCTCTTACTGTAGCCGGTGATACACAAATGTAGGATACCACTTTGTATTTGCAACAGGATGAGGGGGATATTTGTGTAGCTGACAACGGCACTAATGAGGATGTTGATGAGGATGATGTTGTTTGTGTAAGTCCTGCACCAGTGGAAGCAGTTCTTGCCAGTGATAAGAAGAAGCCTATTGTCATGCCTGTGCATAAGACCAAAAAATACACCTCTTATGTGTGGAATTATTTTTACCCAATCCTGAACAATTGTCTAGCCATTTGTAGTGTTTGTAAAGCAACACCGACAACACCTTCCTCATCAATATCCTCACTAGTGATCGAGTTAGTCCTGCATCCTAGTTGCTAATGCTAGATGACTTCTCCCCTATCCAGGATTCCTCTGAAGAATTCTTGAGCGTTAGTCCCGGTGCTGCTTCTGCTGTTGCTGGGGGTGGATCTTCATCCCAGAAACAGGCCAAGAAGAAGACTACTAGTACTTTACAACAATTGACTGTGAAACAATTCTTTGCAAGAGGAAGCAAGTATGAAAGCTGTCACCCAGTTGCAAAGCGGATCACAGATGCCTTGGCGACTATGCTAGTATTAGATCTGTGTCCAAACTCAACTATTAATGCAGCTGTTTTTAGAGAGTTAATTAAGGTCTTGTGTTCCCATTACCAAATTCCATCACAACACCATTTTACTAGAAAAGCTATTCTTCACCTCTACCATAAGATTCGTAAAAATGTAATTATTGGGCTACAAAATACCATTCTACCCACTGTACACTTAACCACAGATATGTGGACAAGCAGAATTGGGCAAACTAAAGATTATATGACTGTGACAGCCCACCGGGTTGGTAATTCGCCTTCACAAGCAGGATGCAGAGCAGCATATACCCACCTATGTCATGTTTTTCAGAGGCAGGCTACTCTGTGTATCGTCGGCTTCACTAAGAGGCATACAGCAGAAAATCTGTTACTGAAACTAAGTGATGTCAATGCAACATGGCTTATCCCACTTGGACTCTCCACAGGATATGTCATATCTGATAATGCCACCAATATTGTGAGAGCATTACAACTGGGTGAATTCCATCATGTACCCTGTTTTGCTCACACAATCAACTTGGTGGTGCAAAGCTTTTTGAAAAATGACAGGGACTTGCAGTAGATGCTGCCTGTGACCCATAAATTTTGGGACATTTCCGGCATTCTGCAACAGCATGTAGGAGATTGCAGTAGCTACAAGAACAATTTAAGTTGCCCTGCCACCAACTGAAGCAAGAGGTGGTAACAAGGTGGAATTGCACCCTTTATATTGTATGTAGGAACAGTGAAAAGCCATCAGTTTTAAAGTTCATTGGTTTGTTAAACTGTACATGCTACCCCTCCTGTTTCTGTGCGAGTTTGTTAAACATTTTTAACATATTTCCCAAGGACAATTCCATCGTGCACTGTTTGACATTTTGGGCTTGGTTTATCATCTTGTGCAACAGTCGACATTTGAGGTTTCAACAGTATTATTAGGTCACCAATTCACATGGTAGACAGTATGATTAGGTAGACTATTCAAATGTGGACAGTATTATTGTAGGGCTAGGGATATGGTTAAGGACAGGTCTAGGGACAGGTCTGGGGATAGGGACAGGTGTAGGGATAGGGGCAGGTCTAGAGTCACGGATAATACTGTCTACATTTGAATTGTCAACCTAATAAATACTGTCTACATTGCAATTGATGTCCTAATAATACTGTCAATGTCATTATATTGTCAACTTTATAACCTTGTCTACTTTACTGCCCATCAATCATATTATGTCAATCCATCATAAGGGTGGGAGTTCGAAAGGACATTTCCATCTTGCACCACTTTTCTTTTCTGCCACTGCTGTGTGGCAATGTTTCCTAGATGTGCTATGAACTGCCGTGTGTTTGTGCCATTGCTCTGTCGCTTAGTATCCAGCCAGCTTGCTGCAGTCTTTGGACGAAAGTGGATGAAAATAACATTGTTACCTGTGAGGTGTTCAAAATTGATTGGAAATTACTGGAAATTAGTGTTATTGAGGTTAATAGTAATGTAGAAACAAAAAAAGAGCAAAATTAAGTGATTTTAGCATATTTTAGCAATTTTTGTAAAAAACAGATTCAAAACCAAAGCACGTGAGGGCGGTTTTGCCAAAACCAAAATACAAACCTAATACAGATACAAAACTAGAACCAAAACACGGGGGTCAGTGAGCATCTGTTGTCATAACCATCAGCTGAAAAGATTGTGACTCTGCACACTCCATAGAGATCTATGGACACTACCGGTCCTAAGTTCATACACACTGCAGAATTGCCACAACATTGTTCCATCGTTGAACGAGATTTTCATTTCAGTTTAAAAATCAAATGAAATGATACAATGTGCTTTGGAACGATAATCGTTCATCATAACAACGTACACATTAATGCTATATTGGGCCGAACGGTTGTTTATTGTGTCACTGACCCGGTAATCAGCTGAAAACACTGTAGTGTGTACACAGCCTTACAAGGAAACTCTGTTTAAGACACTAACACAGTGGAATGCCAACACTCTTTCAGTTTCTAAAGGGTGGCTGTGAGGACTACAACCTTAGCACCACAGGACTCTTTGATGGTGTTCTGCAGGGTTATAATAGCATCAATATGCTTTTAAATATCAGTCCTGTTCCATCACTCCACTGGTTTAGAAACTGGAAGTGAAATTGGCATTAAACAGCATCAGCTCTCCTTCCACTCCTATACAAAGTGTTTTCCCAGTAGAACTAACTACATGGTGATGGGAGGAAGTGGAACAGTGGGTGTCTTAGAGCAGTGCCATAGTAATACAAATATTTTTTATTAAATAATGGTTTAATCAAGAATAACCTTGTGTATGCTTTCATCGCTGAGGAGACACCCTGGTATGCTGATCACACACACTACATTGCCACAAGCCCCCTGTGCTACCCTCCTTCCCTCCTTCATCACTCTGTGTCATCCTGCTTCCCCCCCCCCCCCCTTGCCTGTGTTCATGTAAGCTTTTTTGTTTGTTTCCTATAGTACCCTGCTGTGCCCCACCAATGAAGAGGCCAGAGCCATCCGGCATCGGGGCCTACCGGGGAATACCTCGGCTCCCCAGCGGGCCAGTCCGACTCTGGATCTATGAACACTGCCAGTCATGACTACAGAATTGAGACAACATTGTTTCATTGAACGAGATTTTTAGTCTGGTTTAGAAATCATATGAAACGATATGATGTGCTTTGGAACAATAATCATTCATCATTGAAGAGTACACACTAAAGCGATATAGGGCTGAATGGTCGTTTATCATTTGATTGGCTCGATAATCAGCTGAAAACACTGTAGTGTGTACCTAGCCATAGTCAAAGTCAGTACTAAAAGATGAGCAAAACATAATAATATTTTTTTTTTCCTGATATGAACAGCATGGTAGAGCATTACAGTTCTATGGGGCAGATTCAATACAGCGCCATGTGTCTTTGGAACAGTCCAAAGAGACACATCACCTCAATGTTCTGATTGAAATCTCTACTCATATTCGCATCCTATGGGTCAGAAAAATGAGCAGATATTTCTTACTGTAATAGGCGGAAATATATGTGCTGCTTAACATCGAGGCGATGTTCAGTGGCAGCTCGCGCTGAATTGAATCTCCCCTATGAGTCATGGAAGAAACCTTGTTTAGTTTTATGTGTATTATCAGTAATTAAGTTATTATAATGATATGCTCTCCAGCGATGTCTATGTTGTTGACCTCATTCCATTTCTGCCTTCAAGATCCTGTTCCTGCTATGAAGTCCAGTATCTTTCAGTCTAGAGCAGTGACTGGTGTGTTAGAGCAGCTACTACCTTGATATTCTGCTGTTAGCAAAGTATATGAGTCCTCTATGTGACAATGCCTTGCTGATGTTATGTCAGATGCTATTTCCACAGAATGAATGGAGAGGAATAGAATTCTAAGGGCTGATTCACATAAACAATTTCTGTTGTTGTGAACAGATGCAAGAAGACAATAGGTAAAATGCAGCAAGCAAAACATCAATTGATGTCTATGCCTTGCCGTGTGTGGTATTTACACAGATAACAATGGAAGAAGTACCATGGACGACAATGTTTAGACATCATTGTTTTCGCTTTTTTTCTCCATGCTGCATCTCTCACTGCTGTCCATGTGGATAACACGCACAGCACATAGCTGTGGCCCACACATGAGTAATGTGATGCTCTGACAAAAGTCATGCATACTGTGGCCTCATGGAATCACTAGGTAGACAGACAGTGTTGAGTTTCCATCACGGAAATGGAGCCTAGTCAGTCCTCATGCATGTAGTACAGGCAGCAGCAAGGTCCATTAACCATTAATCTTCATAATATTAAGTCATTGAAGTTTTAGGTTAACTTTCTTTGTGGGGTGAAAGTGGCTGCACTGATGCCCAAACTCCCTCTTTGCAGCACTCCAAAGCAAACGTTTTATTTGTTTCTTTAAATAGCAAAAGGTAAAAAAGGGGAAGAAGAGCGCAATGGATTGTGTTAATATCACGTGTATAGTAAAAATGAATACATACGTCAAAATCATACTTATGCAAAAATGTACAGTGCAAACCGAAATCTGAGTGAGATTTAACGCATATGACTGATAGGTGGTGTATCAACCCAACTTTGGGCGGGCAGCTCAGCTGCTAAAACATGTTTATAGTTCTGATGGCTGAAGGAGTAATGTGTGGAGTGGGCAGAGCAGCAAGCTAAGGTTGTTCAAAATCGAAAAGTTTGGAACAGTGTTAATCTTACCCTATTCTATCCCTACGGTGAGGTTCCAGGCACATTCAAAGGGGCAGGGTTTCGTTGGTGGTGAAAACTTCGCTTGCAGAGTCCTCCGTTGCTTCTGTGTAGTGCGATCACGGCCGTCTGGAACGCAGAAGTGTTCCTGGACAGCACAGCTATAGAAAGCAGTGTAGGTCAAAGTTCAATGTAGTGTTCAACGCGTTTCATTCCTATGGACTTTTTCAAGGATAGGCACATTTCATAGGGGAAGTTGTTATATTCCGTATGTCTCCTCCTCAATGGATAATTAAGTTTTTATTAAAATATAGTTAAAATCAATAAATCGATGATGCATAAGTAAACAGGATGCAAATATAAAAAAAACGAGTAAAAAGAGTATACATCTAAATATGAAAGGGATAAAATATGGAATAAAAATTGTAAATGTAAAAATCAGGAGAAAAGAATGCCTAGTCTAAAAGACCTAAATAACTCAGTATCAGATAAGAAATGAGCCAAGATCGAAATCTATATTTAATCCATGTGGGGTTAAGGTCTTCATCTCATACAGTCAGGTCCATAAATATTGGGACATCGACACAATTCTCATATTTTGGGCTCTATACATCACCACAATGGATTTGAAATGAAACTTACAAGATGTGCTTTAACTGCTGACTTTCAGCTTTAATTTGAGGGAATTTACATCCAAATCAGGTGAACGGTGTAGGAATTACAATGGTTTCTATATGTGCCTCCCACTTTTTGAGGGACCAAAAGTAATGGGACAATCGACTCCAAAGCTATTTCATTGACATGTGTGGGCTATTCCCTCATTATTTCATCATCAATTAAGCAGGTAAAAGGTCTGAAGTTGATTCGAGGTGTGACATTTGCATTTGGAATCTGTTGCTGTCGACTCTCAATATGAGATCCAAAGAACTGTCACTATCAGTGAAGCAAGCCATCATTAGGCTGAAAAATCAAAACAAACCCATCAGAGAGATAGCAAAAACATTGGATGTGGCCAAATCAACTGTTTGGAACATTCTTAAAAAGAAAGAATGCACCGGAGAGCTCAGCAACACCAAAAGATCCGGAAGACCACGGAAAACAACTGTGGTGGATGACAGAAGAATTTTTTCTCTGGTGAAGAAAAACCCCTTCACAACAGTTGGCCAAATCAAGAACACTCTCCAGGAGGTAGGTGTATATGTGTCAAAGTCAACAATCAAGAGAAGACTTCACAAGAGTGAATATAGAGGATTCACCACAAGATGTAAACCATTTGTGAGCCACAAAAACAGGAAGACCAGATTAGAGTTTGGCAAACAACATCTAAAAAAGCCATTACAGTTGTTGAACAACATCCTATGGACAGATGAGACAAAGATCAACTTGTACCAGAGTGATGGAGAAGGAAAGGAACTGCTCATGATCCAAAACATACCACCTCATCAGTGAAGCATGGTGGTTGTAGTGTCATGTTGTGGGCATGTATGGCTGCCAATGGAACTGGTTCCCTTGTATTTATTGATGATGTGACTGCTGACAAAAGCAGCAGGATGAATTCTGAAGTGTTTTGGGCAATATTATCTGCTCATATTCAGTCAAATGCTTCAGAACTTCACAGTGCAGATGGACAATGACCCGAAGCATACTGCAAAATCAACCAAAGAGTTTTTTAAGGCTAACAAGTGGAATGTTATGCAATGGCCAAGTCAATCACCTGACCTGAATCCGTTTGAGCATGCATTTTTACTTGATGAAGACAAAACTGAAGGGAAAATGCCCCAAGAACAAGCAGGGACTGAAGACATTTGTAGTAGAGGCCTGGCAGAGCATCACCAGTGATGAAACTCAGCATCTGGTGATGTCTATGCGTTCCAGACTTCAGGCTGTAATTGACTGCAAAGGATTTGCAGCAAAGTATTAAAAAGTGAAAGTTTGATGTAGGATTGTTTAGTTTGTCCCATTACTTTTGGTCCCTTAAAAAGTGGGAGGCACATATAGAAACTGTTGTAATTCCTACACTGTTCACCTGATTTGGATGTAAATTCCCTCAAATTAAAGCTGAAAGTCTGCAGTTAAAGCACATCTTGTTTGTTTCATTTCAAATCCATTGTGGTGGTGTATAGAGCCCAAAATATGAGAATTCTGTCGATGTCCCAATATTTATGGACCTGACTGTATATCCATTTGGCTTCTATGGGTGATATATGATATATTTTCTATTAAGTTGCCACCTCTCCAAAAAGGTTTTACATGTTGTATAAATTGTAACTATTTTAGGTTACAGTCAAGATTTCGGTTTGCACTGTACAATTTTGCATAGGTCTGATTTTGATGTATATATTAATTTTAACTATACACGTGATATTAACACAATCCATTGAGCCCTTTTTTTTACCTTTTATTATCCGTGAGATATATAAGAGCAGCAAACTTTGAGAGTGCCCTACTTGTGTACTTTGTTTCATTAAATAGCAATGTAAATACGCATTTGATAGCCATTTTTCTTAGCTGTCCTACAAATCATCTCCTTCTCAAAATCTCTCGGGAGGTAACAAAATATGGCTGCCAATTACACAGGCACGTGCTCATAGTTCTCAGAATGTTATGTGTAGAGGCGTAAGGGGAAATTTTACAATACACAGAGTAGACTGCGCCTCTGCTCTCTACATCACGTGCCATGTGACAGTGGTTGCCATGGTAGTTTATGACACTGCAGAATTCTAAATCATTAAAGGTTTAAGGGTTATAGAAGAAGTAGAGCTCTACCGTGCTTTAATTCCTGGCCTCCCCTTTTATTCCCCTCCTCGCCCGCTTATCCCCTTCTCTATCATGGAATTACCCACTCCATCTCTGTTGTCCTTTTTCCCCATTCCCCTCTTCTTTTTATTCGCCTTTTCTTTCTCTGTCTCTTTAAAAATCCTGGTCATTCAGTGAAACTATTTTTATTATACCATTGCATTGAGATGTTTAACTACTTCGCTGGTCGTAGTTGTTGTTCAACCTTTATGTCTCCAGATGTTTACTCTCTTTACTGGTTGTTATTTGTACCATGACCTTACAAAATAAATCTTAAAAAAAAAAAGTAAAAAAGAAGTAGAGCTCCATCTATACTCTGCCACAATATTGCCTAGTTACAAGAACTTTGTGTCCTGGTGACAACCAAATACCAGAGTGGTTGTTTTGATGAGATAGGGGCTGTTAGAGGCACAATAATGTTCTGTGACTAAGTTGATGTTTCCCGACTTGTCATTTTGACGTTAGATATCTTCCTCTTTTATTTTTGACTACCTTCTCTTCTCTACCAATTCTGCTATCTAACTGTTAATGTTGTTGCTTCTTTAGTGCCAGTTCTTTATCCCTGGCTTTTCTGACTCACTGCTCAATCTATCTGATCTTGCTTCTAATTGTTCATTTTCTTATGCTATGCTTTTGTACACACTTCTATGCTGAGAGCTGAAAATAACAGCTATGGAGCCCGGAGTATGGTGAAAGCATATAATATTTATTGAGCAGATATGATCCAGATAGTGCAGAAAATGTTACAAACTGAATATTGCAGACACAGAACAATGGATCTCTGGGTTAGGCAGAAAGCAGGTAACAATGAATAATACAGCTGGTGCAGGTGAACAGGCTGAGTAGAAACAAACCAGGATGTTGGCTAGCACCTTGCAGAAGTCCCTGGGAACAGGAGAAGTAACATGAGTGACAAATGAGAACAATAACATCAAGGACAGCAATTTCAATGACCAGCAAAGGTGAACTGAGGGAGGCAGGCATAGATAGGGAGAGAACAGGTGCAGTAATTAATGGGAGCAGCAGGTTAACCCCTGCTAAAGAGGGAAGAGACAAGGGTTCAGTAGCAGCACCTCTGGTCAGAGGTACTGCAAGGCACATATAAAATAACTACAAGTCCAATGTAATCCAGGAGACAGGAGCTGCCGAGTCTAAGCAGCATGCTGATCCAATGCTGCAGTACAGGCGAAGGCAGATCCTGACACTACCCTTGTTTTTTGAAACGGCCCTCTACACATACTGTACATCCTTAAGTCTTTCTACATATCCACTTCACTTTGTTTCACTCTTTACTCTCCACCTAGTCTCTGGCACAGCTCAATGGCTTGACGAAATCAACATATATTTTATAATTCTATTTGCAGATTATTAATACTACTGACATATCAGTTATTATTAGATTGAGTTTATACTAATTCTATTAGTGCATACTAGAATAGGGGGCACTTAATAAAGACTGTTGTGTTTATTATGTTAAAAAATAGGAATGTAAATATATAAAAATGGAAAAAAAATAAATAAAACCTCTTTGTCTAATTATGGGTCTTGTGGGACAGGTTCTTCATTTGCACAAAGCCATACAGGCTTCTAGTTCCTGCACTACATGCTACTCTGCTGATTTCTGTTTGAACACAGAGATAAAGTGTTTTAGAGTGCAGATATAAATAGGTGAGCTGCAATGTTAGGAAAGTAGTACATAGTTGCCCTGTTAAGCTACCCATTACCTTATATCAGGCCTGTCCAACCTGCGGCCCTCCATGTTTTGTGAAACTACAAGCCCCAGCATGCTTTGCCAGTATACAACCTGTTGATAGCTGGAAGGGCATGCTGGGACTCGTAGTTTCACAACATCTGGAGGGCCGCAGGTTGGACAGGCCTGCCTTATATGTTCACATTTCACTTACATAAATGAGGATTGGGCACTGTTCACTGTACACTTTGATTGTATTGTTTCCCTCTAAAGGCGCTCGGTTTACTATTGATTCGGCAATGTTAATACTGAACAATTATCCCCATACTTTGGATACACTTGGGGGTATATTTACTATGCTGCAAGTTTGAAAAAGTGGAGATGTTGCCTATAGCAACCAATCAGATTCTAGCTATCATTTATTTAGTACATTCTACAAAATGACATCTAGGGGTAAATGTGTTAACATGCAGGCTCTTCAACACCCGCGAGTTCAGCGTCTTCGGCGATTAAATTTAAAGCGGCGCTGCATTGTAAAGGGAAGTTTCCCTTTACAATGCAGCGCCGCTTTAAATGTAATCGCCGAAGACGCTGAACTCGCGGGTGTTGAAGAACCCGCATGTTAATACATTTACCCCCTAGAATCTTATTGGTTGCTATAGGCAACATCTCCACTTTTGCAAACCCGCAGTTTAGTAAATAACCCCTTGATCTTCTCACTAGGCTATGTAATATATGCTCCATCTACATGTATGTATGTGGCAAGGTATCTCATACATAGAAAGTAGTCATGTTTTTAAACATTAGGGTTTAAGTGAACTCTGTTCCGGAAAATATCTGAATATTTTTTTCATCCTGTTCTTCTTCACTTGCACAACTGGATTCTCATTGTTGTTCCTGGCAGCCAATAGAAGCCAGGTCTGCTTCATCCTTCGACTGCATACCCAGCATTTGCAGTTTAACCTGACTAAAAATGTCAAGGGTTAAGTGGTTAATGTCATTAACAGCATTCCCTACAGGAGGATTACCTTTAAATATTGGTGGAAAGCTGATTCAGCACAGCACTGAGAGCTACTAAGTCCCGAGTTGGACAGGGAAGACATTATACAGCACACAGGAGCTATACAGTGGGGATTACCTGTCACCTTGTCTGCAGTTACTGTGTACTGACACCTGCCTGCCACTAATCAGTCTGTCACAAGTAGAAAATGGTATCCCCATAGAGACACTGCTCTCATGGTATAAATTGTGTGCTGTATGCTGTATAAATGTATATTATTGAAAATACATTATTTTTATTTGTACTATGCACCCAGTAACCAATTTGTGGGTCTGGTATCTTCTAGGTTAATAAACCTGTTCTATGTTATACTCCCGGGTACACCAGCCTGATTCAATGGATACTTCCACCTGTTAAATTAAACTAAAAATGACAGATTAATATACACTCAGTCTCCACTTTATTGGGTGTGCCTGTACATATGCTCGTTAATGCAAATATCTAATCCACCATGTAGTAGTAACAGTTCAATAAAAGCATGCAGAGATGGTCAAGGGGTTCATGGGTTGCTCAGACCAACCACCAGAATAGAGAAGAGATGTCAACAAGTGACGTTGACCATAGAATGATTGTTGGTGCCAGATGGGATTGTCTGACTCAGAAACTGCTGATCTCCTGGGATTTATAGAAAAATTTATAGAGAGAAAGCAAGCCAAAGGAACGTCTAAGAGAAATCCTAGAACTAGGACTTTCTAGGGTGTTTCCCAACATCACAGTTTCTTGGCGCATTTTCCTCAGTTTGCCAGGATCTGTTACTTCTGGTGAATGTTCAGTGTGCTGAAGAACGTAAAAAACTATCATCGCTCAACTATGAGGCAAGAGCGATTGAATGATCTGGCCTTGCTCAATATAACTGTAACGAGTTTTCCAAATTGCTGCATTTCGTGTTTTGGTTTTGGAAAAACCGCCCTTGTGTGTTTTGGTTTTGGATCCCTATTTTTTTCTAAAATCCATACTTTTTTTTGCGAAAATCACATAATTTGGCTCTTTTTTTTGTTCTTACTTAATTATCAACCTCAATAACATTAGTTTCCAGTCATTTCCAGTCAATTTTTGTCAAGTGACAAGAATACTGCTACTCCTTTTCTTTCTGTATGATCAATGGCACTGAGCAATGGCACTGGAGACTGGAGAGTGACAAAAACACTGCTACCCCTGTTTCTGTGTGAGCAATGTCACTGGAGAATGGAGAGTGACAAGAACACTGCTACCCCTGTTTATGTGTGAGTAATGGAGCTGGATCTCCTGGGGAGGGAGGTACTTATGGAATCCAAGACCTGCAAGATCCGACAATGCAACAATAACATTTGGCCTCGATTCAGATCCGAAGACGTGCAAAATTACAGAGCTGGCTAGCGAACCTACTCGGATCCCCTAAGTTCGGGTGGGCTCGGTTTTCAGAAAACCAAGCCCAAGCATCTCTAATCTGTAGTAGAATTAACAGGAGAGCTTTTCTCTATAGCGGAACCTGGAGGCTCTGCAAGATGTTGGTAAGGCTCTGACCTTTTCTGTATTGCGTAATTTATCATGATATGGAAACTGTGAGGATAATGCATGATTAATGATAAAAATGTTACTGCGGGAGTTGTTTACAATGTAAAATATCTTTAAGAAATACAATTTTAAACACAGATCTTATGATTCCATAATTATTACCCTGGAACCCCTATCAATAATTATGTTATCACTTATTTGTTCCAGGGACCAACAGGTTTTAGTGTTACAGATTAGGGGATCTTTGTATTAAAGTAAATATGGAGGAATTGACAGTGTTCCAAAAACTGAGCACTATACTACATTATATTATTATCTTCTACTTGGGCAAGTCAGGATCAAAGTTTCCGTTATTGTATTCAATTGTCAACTGAGAAAATTCAAGTTAGACAAAGTGCACCACTATCAGATGGACCCCTCTATTATTATCTGTTCGTATTGCTCAATAGGGATAAATAGGAGAGTGTGAGTTATATTAATTGGTGAATGTCCTTGCAAAAGCTCCCTATGGTTAGCTAAATGGAGAAGTGTATTGTTAGGGAAATATCATTCTGCATGCACTGCGGCTACTGAGATTGTGTGTTATATACTGTTGTTTCTCTTTACTCCCAAAATCTCATTACCCAATTGTTAATCCCACAATTCCACCCATTCACTTCCCCCTCTCCTAAGGTGCCTTGTCGGCGGTTCGCATGTTCACCTTTGTGTACGTTATCTGTGTCTGTTGATTTAGGTAGGTTTTACAGGTTTGACCCTTTTTGGTCAAAGACGTCATACACTACATGCTGTCACCCACTTGAGAAGTCCTTGGTGGAGGCCCTGCAACGCTATTGATGAGTGACCTTTCAGAATATTTATAACATAATCATTTTATCCTGCTAGTTTTTAGTAGCTATGAATAGCCCCTGTCGTTTGTGGAGTTTCCACCACAGCTGGCTACTCACCAAAACAGCTACTGAGTCGCTGCCCGCTCAGTGTACCCAGGGCTGCCAAGAGGAATTCAGGGCCCCCCTAACAGGTGAGCATGTGAAAAAATTGGGAATGGCTGTGATCATACAACTGGGGGCGTGTCAATGCATCACTGGGGCGTGACTGGTGGGGAAAAGCGCTAGGCCCTGAATTTGCTGGAGTGTGACATATGTCCAAGCACGCCTGACTTTCAGGACATCTAGCACCACAGTGTAGTATAGAAAGAATGTAGTGTGTACAGAAAGAGTTCACAGTCTTGGCCTGAACCTTACATTGGGCAGAACACTCACCAAAAGTTGGGATTGTCCCACTAGAATCACTAGATTTCACACACTCTCCTGCTCTCTCCTACCTGTTCTTCTCACTTTCACCACATGTGGCTGCAGGTTTCTTTAGTTGAGGCTTGTCTGGGTACTAGAATGTTGGGGGCCCTATTTGGGAAAAAAATGGGTACTTTTAGAAAATTGCAACCACCCACAATTAATAATTAGGCCTTTCTTCAGCCCCAACATTAAAATAATAGTATTCCCATTTAATAAATAATCATATTTCCCTCCTTACATACAGCCCCAGCAATAAATTAATAGTATTAACATTTCATAAATATACCTATTTCCCACAACCATCACTGCCATTAAATAATTCATAGGCACATTTAATAAAGAGACCAACAACAAACAGACTAAGGGGTATATTTACTAAACTGCGGGTTTGAAAAAGTGGAGATATTGCCTATGGCAACCAAATTCTAGCTGTCATTTTGTAGAATGCACTAAATAAATGACAACTAGTCTCTGGCGCTAATAAGAGGTTCAAATATCTAAGTATAGGACACAGTGCCTCCTAGATATAAAATGCAGCAACTCGCAATAGAAGATAGTGTTTGCATGGACATATATCGATCTATATACTCATATATATACACAATTTCTTCAGAGTCATCTCTAAAGAGAGTCTGGTATCTTTTCTCCTACATTTTTGGAACAAAATTCTATGTTTATTCCAATGATTTTTACCAGCTGGTGTTATATAAATTATTGGAGTATATTCCTTCATTTGCATGCATGTTTATTAAGCAAGATCATGTGGTCTGTATCTTATTGAACCTATACTAAAGTTCTTGTATTTTATCTTACAAAGGACAAGTGTATACATAGCTATATTTAGTTACTCCACTTTTATTGTGGTTGTGTGTGCTTGCTTTATGCACTCTGTATTTTTTACTATGAATTTTTATTAAATGTTTATTAAGATACTTCTGCACAACTCTGTTTTCTTTTTCTACATTTAATAAAGAGACCTCATTCTCCCCAAACTCACCCCCACATTCAGTAGCCCCCAAACCACCCCATCTTAAATTAATAGTCCCCACTATTACATTGCACCACCATTACCCCACAAACAAAATAGAACCCATTAATTAGCCACCATCTACCTCACACACACTACATTGGCAAAAGCTCCCTGTGCCATTACATACACGTTACTGTTCACCTTCATCATCACCAAGCTGTGCCTCCTTATGATCACACTGTGCCCCTTCATCACAACCACGCTATGTCCCCTTATGATCGCACTGCGCCCTCCATGCTGCTTTTAACCCCTTCATTTCCCTGTGCCTTTTATCCCCCCCCCTTTCTTCATCCCCTGGGCCTTTTATCTCCCCCCCCCCTCCCCACTTCTTCATCACCCTGTGCCTCTCTGCGTTCCTCCACTCTTTTACTTACCTCGGTACTGCCTATTTCATCTTTATTTTCCTTTCTTCTCTTTTCTCTCTTCTGTCTTCTGTGCACCGCTCCTCACTGAATGTCGGACGTGATGTGATGATGTCATTCAGTGCAAACGGAGGAGGGACGCCAGCGCCGCGATCATGTGAGTATTTGTATACTCACATGATTGCGGCGCTGGAGTGCCCCCCCCTCCACGCAAGACATAAAAATAGTTAAAGCCCCCTGGGCATGCCTGGGCTCTGGAAATTAGTTCAGAGCACAGCATGCCCGAGATGTGTGCTATATGCCGCTCTTGTCAGTAATGGGACTATGCCTCGAGACAGCCATATAAACTTCAATAACTCTGGTCATCCTGAAGTTCACAACTCTGTATGAAGCCACAGATGGGTTAATCCAGGGAGGATGTCATCGGTAATTACATCTTCTGTGATTAGGCTGCTTTGTTGAAATCATTTTTGAGAACACTTTATCTGCAGATGCTGCGGACCTGCCACCAGCAGGGATCTGAGATGGAGATGGGCAGCGCCTGAATCTCAGATTCAGCTGAGGGAGGTAACAGCCTCCAATTGGGGAGTTAGAACAAGTAGAGCCGCACCGAAACATGGGAACTAGACCATGAATAAATGGCTGTCTCTGGAGACTGGACAGGAGATCATGGAAGCTAGGGGGTATATCTACTAAATTGCGGGTTTGAAAAAGTGGATAAGTTGCCTATATAGCAACCAATCAGATTCTAGCTGTCATTTTGTAGAATGTACTAAATAAATGAGAACTAGAATCTGAATGGTTGCTATAGGTAACATCTCCACTTTTTCAAACTGCCAGTTTGGTAAATATACGCCTAGATCTCCTTTGTAATCATCCCCCGTGGTTTTGTGGAAATGTGTTCCTGCCAAAAGCATAGTGATATTGACTGAAACGACTGTTGCAACAGAAGAGGAGCCTTGCCAACACCGGACTGTGCAGGAGCTGGATACCCATGGTTTATCTACATAGATCTGTATTGTATTGTATTGTAAAATAACACATAGGGGAAACAATACAACTGTTAAGCTGAAGCGTGCGTTCCTGCGCTTCAGCTTGGAACGCACGCGATCATCATCGGATGAACAGCACGGACTCCGAGGACCTACGCTACACCCCTCCATCACTGTGAGCCGTTCCTTTAGACGAGCTATCCGGACTAGCGTTTGGATGATCAGCCCATCGTTTTTCTGCATTTGGGCAGTTTTTCATCTTTACCTCATAGATCCGTGCCAATTCTGCCGCGCATCTTAGAGCGGCTATCTCTTATCCTCGTGTAGGGCTTTTTTCATGTGATTTTGTTTGATTGTTTTTGATATTGTTATTATTGGTTTAATTGTAATAAATCTTTTTAAGCCAGATATACGCAATTCATCCCTTCCCTTCTTTTTATGTGTTCCTCAGTATACTTTCCTGTATTAATCTGTTCATGTTAACTAGTGGTTTTTACAATATCATATTGCACAATAACCTTGTTCATTTTTGTGATTCTGATTTGTTTTTTTTTCTCTTTGATACGTTCTTTTTGAGGTATCATCTTTTCCAAAGACACAACGGGGCTTATACCCAGAATCCATCAACATTTATATCTGTGACTTTTCAAATCATCTTGGTCGACATACCTTTGGGACTATTGTATTGGACTTAATTTTCATTATATAGATCTATTGTTTTTTTTATCCGTTAAGCATTTTACCTTTTGGTGCTGATTAGTTTTGTCATTTCAGATGTTTTCTACTATTTATATATATATATATATATATATATATATATATATATGCAAGTTAACCCGTGCATGATACTCATGCATTCTAGTCAAATCAAGCTACTTATGGTGTTAAAAAGGTTCTTGTCGTGCAATTGGGGCTAGGCCAGGCCTCCTCAGGGGAAGAGCGTTACTTCCCGATGTAAGCGCCCTTTTTTAACGTGGTTTTGTCCACATGTCACCACCTCATCATTCTTCTCCATCACCTCATCCTTCATCTTCATCGCAACATCCTTAATCTCCATCGTCTTACTGTTCTAAAACCTCTCGATACACAACGTTTCTGCTAAACACCTTATCGCTGTGCTCAATCAGTCTTCCTTGAAGGGCAGTATTCATAACCTGCACTTTCACATCACTCCTTCATCGTACTCGTGAAAATGCGACATACAATTGTCCATGACCAAACACAGGCTCTGGTAAATAAATACCCACACGGTCAAGAGTTTGAGCCCTCAACTGGTAAATTTAGCCTTTACTACCCCTCCCACGGGCGGAAGGGGGATGATGGAAGTTAACTGACTTCACTATTATAATTTCTTTGTCAAATAATGTCAGTATACCAAATTTCAGGTCATTTGGATGAGCCCTTTCTGAGAAAATAGTTTTTTACACACACACACACACTAACACACGCCGCTAGGCTTATATATATTAGATATATATATATATAATATATAGAACCATTGTTAGTACACATTATTGGTTATATTTTAGTATATACAAGAGTATACAGACACTTGTTTTTATTCAATTTATTGGTCTATAGAAACATCATTTCATGTACCATTGCTAATATTGGTTATTATTCAGCATATGTGTTTGCAGAATTTGTTTTTCACCTTTTATCATTTTTTACATTACTGTGAGCACAAATTGGGACATTTTTTATTTTATTTTTTAGCGCGTCAAGGAGGGATACCTAGGGCCCATTGCTGCTATGGTAATGCTGTTTTAAGCCTGGTTTTTAGCGCCGTCAGCAATTGCTATTTACTCTTCTTACTCGACAAGATGAGCTCATTGTCACAGGAGACTTTAATACTGTACTAAGTGCCACCACAATAATTTCCAGGGTCATCCCTTCCCACCTGAAATGCTTGAAGCCAGGATTGTAGTAATTCCTAAGGAGGGTAAGGACCTACTGCACTGTGCTAGCTACAGACTCATCTCCCTCCTTAATCTCAATCTAAAAATATATGCTAAAATCCTGGCAAATCTATTGAATGCATTTCTCCCTTCCTAGGTTCATTAGGACCAGGTAGGCTTCAACCCAGGACACCATACAAGATATAATACCAGAAGGGCTATCAACCTTATCCATATTATATAGTTCAGAAGATCCCTTTCTATCATGCTATCTAGATGCTGAAAATGCGTTTGATAAGACCTCCTGGGGTTTCTTAAAGGCCATTATTGAAGCCTTTGGCTTTGATGGAGAATTCCTCAATGGCATCCTGGCACTGTATATTGCCCCTTCTGCCAAGGTCCTGATCAATGGTACAACCTTAGGATGTAAGCTCATTTGAGCAGGGCCCTTTTCCCTCCTGTGTCCTTACCTACTCTTCTGCTCCGTCTTTTCTGCATTAGCCTGCTTGGAGCTTCCGAAGTTTTGGTATTTTTGTTTACTGCTCAGTAATATTTTACCCTGTACTGTCTATTGTTTGTGCATTGTACGGTGCTGCGGAACTCTTGTGGCGCCTAACAAATAAAGGATAATAATAATAATCTCTAACCTAGTATCCATCAATAATGGCACAAGACAGGGCTGCCCCATGTCCCTACTGATATTCACCCTTCTGATCAAAGTCCTTGCATCTCAGATTAGATCCAACCCTAATGATCAGAGCATGGGTAGCACCAACTGCAAGGCTTCTGTCTTTGCGGACGACATCCTGCTCATTGACTTAACCAGGGATCTCCCTCCCCAACCTCTACACTGTTCTCCAGACCTATAGTATTGTCTCTGGATTTAAGATCAACTATCCAAATGCCTCCCCTCTGGAAACAGAGCTCCTCAAATCCAACTTCAGCTCCAAATGGCAGTCCAGAAAGATGAAATACTTATTGGTCTTCCTCAATTCCTGTATGATCTTCTCTTCCACAAAAACGTTCAGCCCCTCTTCTCCAGGATGCAATGTGATTTGGCTTCCTGGAACTGCCTTATCTCCTGTCTGGGAAGGATAATTGGGAAAATTGACTATTATTCCCAATAGCTTTATCTTTTCCAGACCCTGCCTGTAGCCGTCCTTGCTAGCATTCAAATGTCCCTTACCTGCTTTATCTGGAATCATGGATCCCAAAGGATATCAGCCAATTTACTGAAAAGACCAATCCCTGGAGGCGCAGAGGTCTCCTGGACACTAAGCTTTACTACCTGGCCTCCCATTTCTCTAAAATTGTTGCCTTGTATGCTCCCCTCGTCTCCACTTTGTGGCTCAACATAGAATCAGCCTATTTTAATCTGCCCAACCTGACCCTTGAGGGGCCTACCCATCATACATACACTGACCCCCCTCTGTCAAGTTACTACCTACAGCAAATTTGTCTGTGCTCTGGGACACCTATTGCTTCACATTCAAGCTTACCTCCATAACTCCTTTGACCTCTATCTGGTACAAATTCCTTGTTTCCCACTGGGTCTTCTGCTGTGAGATACTGCAGCTGCATCCGGGTTTGTCTTAAATTCCCAATGTATTTTTTAAGACAGTCACTGGCAGAGCTCCATCACAAGTCCTCATCTCAGGTATTCAGACCCTTTGAATTCTTTGAAATTCATAATTTCCTACATTCTCTGCCCCTACTCATGTACTCAGAGACCCCACCCGTTTCAAAAAACATTTGTAAACACACACCCCCCCCCCCCCCCCCCCCATGACCAAGGGCATGATTTCCCAACTTTATAGCATCTTTCTCGACATTTCCCTTTCCTCTCCAAGATCTGGTGAAGCTGAATGGGAAAAGGATCTTGGACCGCCACCAGATGATGAAGCGTGGGAGGACATGAGATTGAGCATAGCGAAAAGCTCTACCTCAACCAATATCAAAGAGACCTTGTAAAAAAAAATGTATTATCGCTGGTACTACACTCCCACATGACTTAACAGAATGTTTTCTTCCCCCTAACCTGACTGCTGGCAGTGCTGTGGTCACAAGGGCACTATGCTACATACATGGTGGGACTCAATTTCCTGAATATTCTAGTTGAGACCCCCATGACGAAAGATCCCTGGACGTTTTTGCTGTGTTACCCCCAAGTCCTTGACAAATTTTCAAGAAAACCGTGCATATACTGGTGGCAGCTAAAATCCTCATAGCCCTGAATTGGAAAAACACTTCCCCTCCGTTTCTCTCCGTGCTTAAAAAAAGCAGATCCGGAATGTTGCAGCCATGGAGGAGATAACCTATTACCTTCACAACAGAGGCCATGTTTTCAACCAACTTTGGGCTCCTTGGCTACTCAGAATGTTGCTTCCCACCTCTATCCATCAACCTTCCATGATACCCCATGTGCAGTACACGGCGTCTCTCCCAACCTACCTCACCTACTTTACCCTCGGCTATCTCTGTACTGATGTTCCCCAGCTAGCTACATTGTCCTAGCTCATGGTTCCACCCACCCACCTCTGATCCGGTCCTACTGCCCCATACTCGACCTTATTTCTGTTGACAATGTTGATCATAAACCTTTACAAAATTGTTCATTTGTTAGTATCCCGTGTCTCATTTTTTGTTTTCTTCACCTCTATTTACATGTTTGACCTAGACACACAGTGGTGATTTCATTGTGCTATATGTATTCTTTTTCTATTCCTACCACAGTTCCATTGGTCTGTTCCTTGTACTTTTTGGTTGACCATTCAAAATAAAGTATTATAAATATTATCATTCATTATGTGCATGGCAGAGACTACTGTTGTGAAGTGGGAATGTTAATCATGCAAGAAGCTTATTTTCACAGGAAAACTCCAGCCAATATGTACTTTACCCAAGATTACCTTCTCCACTAAAACTGTCAAGGACTTTCACAGTTCAGGAGAACTAATGGTGTCAGCACTGCAATGGGTCTTCTGCAGACACTGACATGGGAAAAGGGAGATTCAGTGCAAAGTAAATCTCTAACAGATGAGCTGTTTGCTGATTGGGCCTAAACGGGACTCTGTCCACTTGTATTATAAAGTGACAATGCGGTTTGAAAATCAACTACTCTCTGTTATTAACATGTAACAACAGTTGCAGAGAGGTAGGAGTATGGGTTTTTTTCATGACCCCTCACAGTTGATGAAAACACAGTTCTGTTAGTTGGGGGCCTCGGGAGATGTTTTGTTTGTGTGTTTGTTGTTTTGTTTTTGTCTTGATGGAGTACCCCTTCCAACTGTAAAATGTTACATTTTATTGACCACATATAGCGAACCCATTGGCAGACAATAAGATGCATATAAAAAAACAAAAAAAACAAAAAACAAATCAAACCAATGTAACCAAGAATTTTATATACTTTATTAAAAGATCAAAAAATAAACAACAATATAGAAGTAACATACTAAAATGAGTAGCATTATGCACGTTTCTAAAGCACATACAAGCACTACAGCAATATAATCTGGCTAAAAAGAAAGAAACTGAAAACATACATCCTGTTGGTAACAGTTGAGGGAATGATTTTCTTTATTACATTCTAGAGCTTAGAAACTGATCTAAACAATCAGAATTCTTTTTATCTTTTTAGAATCCAAGGCTGTGTGTCAGTGGCAAGGTAAGTACACAGTGTGTGAGCAATAGCACTTACAGAATACTTATTCATTTCACTGAAAAGACTCAGGGCTTGCTCAATAGAAGAAGAAAAGACAAGGTACTTTATTATGTTAACCGCACAATCAACCGCTTTGTCTTCTTAGATAGTGTAAGATTTTTAACATCTATAGAGAAAAACTGTGTAGGGATTGAACACACATACAAACCCAGTAAGTACCACATATTATTTTCCTACTTTATTTATAAACCTCTACATATGACTTCTAATCTAATCATAACCCATGCTGTTAGCATACTAGAAGTGTAGTTTACACACCCAGAACTAGTCATTGTTATAACGCAATACAATATATATAATTTTGCTATTTAGAGGAGTTACAAATCTTTGCATGTAGGCACTACATGGGCACTTCATGGGCTTGTATGCAGTCAACTTACTTGTAGCCTTGTTGTATCAGATTTAAAACAATATTAGATTACTTCAATAAAGTTTTAACAGTTGTTCATTTTACAGTTGAAATCACATGATTTATGCTCTCTGGTAGCCTGTAGCAAAATCTTGTGTATATATATTGAAGCATTATGGAATAGTCCCTATTCTGTTTAGTCATCCCCTCATCTGCTAGACTACAAAGAGCCATAGCCACAAAATGCCTTGGCTCCTATCGATACGTTAGAGCTGTTTCCCCATTGTACAGTAGAAGTTCTGTGTCAGGTTATTTGATTCTGTTGTGTGTGTGACAAAAAAAATACTGAAATTAAAGAAAAATTAAACTAAAAGAATAAAATCAATTGAAGCTGTATTTTGACAAACATGTGGTTTCCGCAACTTCCGAAGCAGAATTAGACATTATTTTAACCATGGAGAGAGATGCAGTGAAGACCGCTAGAAAAAGAAAAGGGGCTGCTTTTAAATGCATACATTTAGAATAGTGCAAAACGATTGTCATGTGGTGCGGGAATAAATGCAATTGTTCACAACTGCAATATTTAGTTAATATAAAGAAAATGCTTGTTTTTTATGTAAATCTTACAAAAAAAATAAAAAATGAAATTAAGACCACATCCCTGTGTATGGTCAGAGAGAAAAAAAAACAACAAATAATTGAAAATATAAGATCCAGACTGAACATCAAATACAAAAAACAAAACTGAAAAAAAAATAAAAAATCAATTTGCATAGATTTTGTAGTGCTCAGTTAAACGAAGGCTGCCAGCCATGTCTGGGTGGTTTGGTAATTGTCTAGCTGGAATTATAGGCAAATTGTTCAGCTGAGACCAGCTCAAAGTTAAAAGGTTACCTAGCACCCGCACACCATGGAGGTGGCAGTTTTGTGGCATGAACCAATACTTATGGGCATGCAGCGTCTTAAATACGGAAATCCTACAAAACGACTGCTTCCATTATGTGTAGGAGACAGGTACACTTTACCTAGTTTAAGCAAAAAATATCTATATCAAAAGTACAACTCTTGGGGTAAATCTCGCAGTCCGCACTGAGTTGAACACTCAAATGTTTTACAGCACCTTCTCCTAGTGCACACTAAGTACATGCAAATATTGGAGGCGGGAATCCAACTCTGCGTGTGATTGGCTGGTCACACTGAATCAATCTTCAAGCCCATTACATTACTGTACTTGTCCAGCTACTGGGGCTACTGGCAGACAAAATGAATACGTAAAACAAGGAACAGAATGTATGAAAATAACTTGTAGATTTACAACTCACAGGCAAATTCCATTTTTGCTGGATAAGTCAGCAGCATTGTTTAAAGGCTGGCTAACGGTCTTCACATGTCTCTTCTGCCATTTCCAGAATTGAAGCATACAGTGAAAAGATTTCCCTATTATGGAGAAGAGATCTACATTCTTGTACACAATACAATTCTTGGGTGTAAGCCAGGGTTTCTTTCATAATGACACTGGAATCCACCAACTAAGGCGAGAGCTATGATGCCCTCGAATTCCCATTTTTGTTCCCACCCATTGGGTACCAGTATATTTCCATTAAACTGAGTGAAATGCACCAATACACAATACATGTCCCAATTTTCTGAAACCAACTTTTAGTTAGTCAGTCTTTATCTTAGTAGTAGGTAGATAGATCTATGAGTCTTTGAAGGTATTAAATGCTCTGATGAGATCAAACCAGCTTTCAGCTTTCATAGTTGAAGCATTCTTGTGTGACAATGTGTTTCCTTGTCAATGTAATGTCTCCACATGGGAGTATTTAATCATTTCAGAATGCTCCACAACAGAACATGTGTGCCGCAAACTTATTATAGATGGCCCTTCAGAATAAGGAAACCGATATCTCTGCATGCTCTATCCTGCAAATTGGAGTTTAACAGTGCTGCATATTAAGCTATGGCAACCTACAAAGCTTTTTGCAACAGCAAAGCAACATTATGCTTTTTGGATTTTTTTTTTTAAATAGCAAAATGCCTTCTCTTCAAAGCCTTATTTATACCTCTCTCTTTTACAAACTTTTCCTGTAATTTTTTTTTTACGGACTTTTATATTCAAAATATGTTCCTAGTTTTTTTTTTTTCTTTTTACATTTTTATTTATTTTTTCCATTCTTGGACTATGTACATAAGTGCAAAAAAGGTGTGTCTCACACATTCGTACACTAACTGACTCAGTTTAACTGCAGCATATTTGTATCTTCAACACTGTTGAAGCAGCATATCATGTTCAGGGAGAAAAACATAAAAAAATAAAAATAAAGACAGACAGACCCCCTATCCCCTCCCGCAGCCTGTGACCACGGACAATATGAATGCAGTACAGTGTTTATAGCAATACAACATTCTTAGCATATAATGTTCTCTTCACATGAACTATAAACAGACAAGAATCCCTGCACTGTCATAAGTACTAGAATGGGTCTACTTCATCAGCCAATATTCTGGTCTACATCGTCAGACAGAGGCATTATGGGAATTATAGTTCCAACAACAGCAAGAGTGTCAAAGTTTGCTTGTAGGGAGTAAATATTTTCTCTGTATCCCAGCTGTTGCTGGACTCTAAGCCCTTGCTATAACTTAACAGTTTGACTGTGTGGACTTGCTCCTTCTTATATGGGACTGGACATTAGCTATGTATAATATTTCCCAGGATGCGTAAATATTTGTCAGTGCACGAGCCATTCTGATGAAATTCCCCATGCTCTTTGCTTATTCTGTAAAATCTAATGTCAAGTTTTCCACCAGCGCTCTGAGAGTAGCGTTAGACCACTAGTGGGTCACCAGCTATTGTGATACTTTTAGTCCTAGCACTGTAGGACTTGTATGTCCTCAGCAGTTGGACAGCCGCAATTTGCCTAATCGTGCTTTAGACCCTAAAAGTGGACTGTCAATGGAACATTAAGGTTATTGAGCAAGCGCCATTCACGTATATATGTTATACTGCAGCATATGTTGTCTAGGGCTGGGGAAAGAGAAATTATTAACATGAAATGCAGCTTTGAGGTCATTCCACACTATTTTTTACAGACTTTGCTTATATAAATTAGTATTAAAATTTCCCAGCATTTTATTTTCCATTTTTTTTAAATCATTTTATAGGCAGAACTAGTTTTCAAAATGAATATGTAAGTTTGTGAGCCAATGACATGAAATGGATTTAAGGCCTGTTAAATTTGCTTCACTCCCTCTTTTCTTCAAATACTGTGGAATAACCAGACCACCACCAGACATTGTTTAAACCTGACTTCTTTGCGCCTATTCAGAACACTGTGAAAAAGGCCTCACAGGGAAATTGCAACATTATCAAAGATTATTATTAGCAATTACATCTAGACCTCTCCAGCAGTCACAGAAGTACAAACCCAATGGCAGGGATGGGATTTGTCATTTAATAAAGTTGCAGAAATCCGATAGATCCATCTGTGTCCTTTGTTAAGTTAGTTTAAACTATGTATATGCCAAAGGCATTATTTTGCACCATGGAATGCTGGATAATAAAGTATTCCTGTTAAGTATTATTCCTGATCAGCTGCAACTCTGTTACCTTTATTGGTCAAAAGAGACTCTGTGGAGGAATCCATTCATTATGCCAATCCTAGACTTGTGCTTCCACAACCAGTAGTCCCATAGATGGTCTACCCCTTTTTTTTTAGCTAGACCGCAACTTGTAGCCTCAAATCTCAGCATGCCTTGCCAGCCATTGGCGCAGAAAGTGACCCTTAAGTTTCTTAGGCCTTATCTTGACCAGGATCTAAATCCATGTTTGCTTACATGGACAGAGGCACCAAAAATATATTGTGTTGCTGGTTGTCTTTGGCATTCAAAAGCACCAACTTAAAAGATAATGCAACATGCAAACTTCTCAGAGTTACAAACTTGAGAAATTTATAAGATTCATTTTCTGTATTAGTAGCAATACATCACATAATTGGAAGTGATTTGCTGCCAGAATCTGACGCATGGGAGCTGTAACAATATACTCCCTACAGATCTGAGAGGCGGTAACAGCCATGCTGGAGTCACAGAGAACACTCACAAGATGATCCATGTGATTAGAAACATTCATAGGGGCACATGCCGAATTGGTTGTACGTGCAGTCCCTGTCATTGAGTTGGGGATAGATTACCTCTATACTCCTAGCCGTTAGTTTGTGATGGATATGTGTCAAGATATTCCAAACTAAGAAGAAATACTATTACTAGACATGGGTGAGTTTATTAAGGCTAAGGGAAACCAAGAGTATTTTGGCCTATATGAATGTTCTCCATACCACCCTTTCCCTACCCTTGTTTAAATGACGACTCCGACAACCAATAAGTTACATCAAAGTTCTCAATGGGGGCAATTAAGACATTAGAATATATCATGCATATGAAGCTCCGGAGGCCAGTCCAGAAATGATTTTAATAATCACTACAGTCTATGATGCAGCCTAATGAGTGTAATAAACTATGTTGTATAGAAGCTTGTAGATAAACAATAGGCCTAAGGATGTGCAGGTTTTCAGCAGCATTACGTATAGGGTAGCAGAAAAATGGCTTTATGTTAATAATCCTTACATTTTCTTTTTTTCCCCCATCAACATTTTCTTAGTTATCAGACACCAATTTATCAAAAGTTTGCGAGGAGAGGTGTTGGTCAGTGGATCTTTAGAACATGGGATGCACAATTTAAGTAATGCCAATTCATAATGCTCAAGGGCAGTATAAACTGCATGTATGGTTCTGGCTAAACACAGATAGAGACAGGTGAGTATTATCCATTAATCATACAGTTTCTGTCCAATGACTTAGTATTTCACTGGTCTGTGCATGGCTAGATTGTCATAGCTATCCCAAAACTATCAAACACTTCCAAAAGGCTCCCACTAAAAACATTTCTACCATTAGGTTTCAGGCTGTCCAAATTATGTACAGAATTATATAAGATTTTCACAGACCATGTGACATATTCTAAAACAGACAAATCTCAATTACCCATTGAGCCTTGTGCTTTTGGTTTGGACAAAGACTACAGCAGAAATAGGAATCCCACGGTTGTTGTAAAACTACACATCTCAGAAAGCCTTAACTTAGGACACCTTAAAAAGGCTCAACATGCTGGCTATTGGTTAGCAGGGCATGCTGGGATCTCAAGTTTGGTTACAAGGCATATAGAACGTTGAGCAAAACTGGTTCTTCATAGGATGCCGAAGCCTACAGTGTATAGGATAAACCCCAGGGTCACTACATACATTTTAAGATGGAATTGGGGATCTTAAAAGAAGATAAAAAATTTCTCTATATTTGACAGTATCGAACTGTACCGTTATCAAGCTCATACTGATACACCATTTAATTTACATGTGACAGTTTCACAAATAATGTATACAAAAGGTAGACATGTTGTAGTTGATGCTATTGCAACAACAACTTAATATAATTACGCAACAATGAATCTATCATTGTAGGCATTTACATCCAAAGATGATCTTATTCTTAAACTGTATATGATGCACTCTGGTTAGAAACTCATCTACATCATGCTTCGTTAAGGACAGTAGTATCACTAACTTAGGTATGATATGTATTAAAATGTTACCTAGCTTCAGTCCTTCAAACTCATTAGGTGCTACAAAATTTCAAACTGATTACAATGAAACAGAAATTCCTGGAAACAGAATGTATGTGATATGAATTATCTATTAGAATTATGACCAACAGTAATGCAGTTTTATACGTAATGCATTTTGTATATTTACACAAAAAAAAATAATCAAGAAAATAGTTAAAATATTCAACATAGTCGCTACAATCTGTGCTTAAAAGAACAGCTTATTTCTGAAATTGAAAATGAGCACAAAGTGTAGCAACAATGCCTTGAAAGTGATAAGCAGAATCACAAATTTTCTCTCCCACTTTTCTAGCAGAATGTTAAGGGCTTCTGTTTTTAGTGTTTTCAAGATATTGTTTTTGGTTTTCTTTAGGTTGTATTTACTATTCTCAATCAATACTGATGTGTTTTTCCCTAGTATAGTTTCAGAAATAGATTAGCTCTATGTAAATGTCTCTGTTTTATTTGCTTGCTTTAAGGCATCATAGCCAACAATATTGCCCAAAAAGTTTTTAGGTAAGGGCATAAAGAGCAATATTTTGACGAGAAACATATTTGGGTATCAGATAGTGATGTACATATGGGTTACGTCTTTGAAAGCAGATTGGTTCTAAACTAAGAAAATAGCTAAGTGTGTTTGGGACATTAATTTTTCCGGGAAGATAAATGGGTATTACCGAATTTGGAAATTTGAAAGCTATACAGAATGGCTAACGAAATGTTCAAGGCTCTATTGCATCGATGGCTCTTGAGGCCTGTGCACATGAGTGTTGATAATTTGCATATCTCCTCCATTCTGTTTTTGGACAGAGGAATGACCCTGGTACAGTACCCATAGTTATCGCTAGTGGGTAGATGGGTAAAGTAGAACATGCTTTACTTTCCCCCTGCTTAGCGTAAAGTACCACTCATGCACATAAACAAAAGAGAGTACACCTACAAACAGTACTTGTAATCAATTCAATAAAAATAATTCTATGGTTTTGTTTGAAATCATACATATAGTAGGGCTCATCCCACTGCTTAAACTGAAAATTAAACTGACAATTATAACTACAGGAAGTCCGGCAATTCAAACGCAGTTGTGACATCACGGGGCTAGTGTTGAGTTGGGCACACTGCCGTTTGTGTAGTGTAAGTTATGGAAATTTGTACTGCGTATGCTCACCCAAAAAAATAAAAAACGGAGGAGTACGCCTGCTACTCCTTACTCTTGGAAAGGCAGAACTGGAGCTTGGAAATGCAGTAGAGTAAGGATATGTTCATGTCGTAGCAAACTGCGGCAGATATATCCGTCAGTAGCCGGGTGGCTGAGGGCTGGTGCAAGTATAAGCGGATGAAGATGGTCACCTGCACTACCTAGCTGCTTCTGATTGCGGTTCATGTCCATATTATGTGATTTTGTGAGTGTATTTTAGATTTAAATATATTTCCTACTTTCATTTGCACACTGCTATATTATAGAGACTTCTTTTATTTAAAATAAACCTTAGTGAATGTATTTTCCACCATTAAATCAAATGTTAAAACACTTCTTGTGCTTATGACCTGGTTGGGCTTGATAAAAGTGTATAATTACTGAAAATGCGAATGCATTCAGAAAACCAAAAATATATATTGCGTAACACTTCAAAAACATAGCGCTAAACACCACTGAAAAAGAAAATTACAATTATCCTGCAGAGTTCACTATTAACACTTCATATATTCTGCGAAAAAAAAATAAAAAAATTAGTAAAGATTTATTTAAACTCCAGTTTATTAACTTGTCTTTATGCTAGTATGTTTTATAATAGGCTATACTAAAATATTGGGGCAAGTATAACTCAATTTACAAACTAGAAAAAATTAACATGGCTGATTATGAAATCATATTTCACAGATAAAAAACAAAAACACTATATTTTTTTTTTGTTTGTTTTATATTTTTGTTTCATTCACTCCCTCACATCTATCTACATTATCACTCAGAAGATAATGTTAACGTCTAAGTGAACTAATATATTCACCTCCTAGAGACCCGCTATATCCATGTTTTCAGCATTGTTGCATGTTATTTGCATAAGGCTGATGGAAATGGACAAACTGAAACAGCTTTGGGTGGACAAAAAAACAGAACAAAAACACTGGTTTCTTAAAGTGCACCCAGCACCCCACACATAGATGGCAGTAAATGTGTTTGTTAAATTTGAAGCAATGCTCGTCAGTTCACTAGGAATCAGTGACATAACTGAGAAATGAAGCACTTCAGTTGTGTCACCGGTTCTTAGTGAATTGACGGGCTGCATTATCACGATTAGTTGCCCAGCTCAGAAAATGACTGACTTGTCTTTGTGGAGATGACTGGTACACATTAACTGGTTTATCCCATACCCACCCCACTACACACGCACTCACACACAAACACAATGGTGTCTGAAAATCTGAAAGTTTGTTTAGAGTCACTGATTGTGTGACTGGAAAGAAAAAAGTAAAATACAAAATCAGGGCATTTAGAGTCTGCCGACACACAAGTTTGAGCCATTGCACAACCTGTATTTATAGTGCTACCTCAAAATTACACTTTTTTTTCCATTGTTTATTTCAAACGTGTAGAGGCATATAGAACTGCATTTCTTTTCTTTTAACTGTAGCTATAGCTCATGCTTAATATTCAAGTGAAACTACATTTTTTTTAGAAAGTGACAAATACCTTTCTATTAAACTGAAGACATGGCATATAGCACTTTAAGGCTTGTACACATATGGGCTTTTAAACAGTGCTAGTCAAAACCCTGTAGCCTCAGGTACTATGTACTTAATGAATGCACTCTCCCATAGAACTCCATTATATTTCAACGTCTTAATGTTTGGAAATGCTGAAGATAATGTAAAAATTGGAACCAAAGAAAGCCAAGCCTTGTTAGAAGTACGTGAATGCGTGAGCGTACGTCCCAACACGGAGACCTTGAGAATCGGGACATAATAAGGCCCGCCCCAGTCATCCCAGATTACCCCTAAGATGCCCACTTTTAGGTGAAACTCTGCCCATTTCAGTAGAAGCTCCATCCCTTTGGAGGTCCACGATTCGGGACAGTTGGGAGTTTTGGGGTAAGTGTGTGAACATCCTTTCTCTTGCATGATTTTTTGAACTATTAGGACAAAATTGTGTTTAATAGGCTGTAAAAACAGGAGTTAACCGTTTTAAACTAATGCCCGAGTGTACGAGGCCTAAATAGTAAAAGGAAAAAAAGGCAGTGTTCAGTTTAAAGAAATAAAGAAAAGTTGTCTATAAAAAAATATGTTACAATCAAGCAACAATGGTGGGTACTTCAGCTGGTGCTTTGAGCCTTTGATGCTGAAGGTCACCATACTGTTCCGCAATATATTTGTCTCATTCCACATTTGGCATTAAGATTCTGCTGGTAACACCTGCACAATGTAGAATCAGGTGGCAACAGGACTGCTCCAACCACCCACATGGCAGAGTCCATTGACTTGGTAATGAATAATGAATCCATTGATAATGAATTCAGTGGCATACAGGGGGGGGGGGGGATTTAAGTCCCCCCAGATTAGTGCTGCAATAACTCTTAACGGTATTAAGGTGAAATCAACCTGGCTTTCTGCTGGCGGCTCAGGGAGCTGCCAGCAAAAAGCCGGCATTGAAATTACCATAACCGTATTTAAGCGCACTATTACCGTAATAACGGTATTACAGGCCGCGTTACTTTTTACAGTAACACGGCCAAATTAATTTCCCCCACAGTGTGGAATGGCAAAGTAACAGCGGAACACAACAATGGTATCACCAGAATCTTGCACCCCACACTGCCCGTTCCGCCGCAAAGTTCCATTAGCACCAAATATGGTCTCACTCATCTCTTTTTACAAACCAGTTTAACCCAATTACAAAATATATGAAGCATACAGGACCTGTATGCCTTTTTAAATATATGTATCTACTCATGAAAAGAAAACAAATGTCGCAAAAAGTAAATGTACTGTATTCAGTTAATAAAAACTTCCTTGTATCAAAATGGTTTAAGCAGTGCAAATGTGCAATAACCAGCATCAACAAATCAGACGCTTGCTTTGATTGACCTAAATTGCACTGACTGATCAAAACTAATAGGTGATTGGTTGCTAAGAATTATAGGCGATTGTGATGTACTATGATGCCATAACTTTATCAGATCAGCCTGGTAGTGCTTTAGCATATGTGAAACTCTAACCTTAGCGTACCCATATATGGCAGTTAGGCCAAGTGTCCGGATCTCTGACATAATTAGCCATGTATGCAAATGTAAAACACATGGCTGTTAAAAGCTCAGATCCATCAGAACACAATTAGTGTGGTATGAGCACTCATACAATGGCGGCTGCTGCTGTCATCATCCAACGGATATACCGTTCATCCTGATAAATATCTGAATCAGGTGTTGATTGGGACTGGAAGTTTTTATGGGCCCACACTCTATAATCTGCATGTAATTGGCATTAAAAACTACCTAACTGTAGTAAAAATATCAGAGGTTTTTTGGCATCTTTAGTGTTAAAATATCATCAGTGTGAGTGTAATGACTAAAAAAAAAACAATGATAACTCAAAAGATCTTAAATAACTGTTGCTCTAACTTCCGGAAGTTGTCCTCAGGTTAGACATGTACTAAGTTATAGAGGAACATGTGGCTTTGAAGCAATGGGCAAGGCTCCATGTAATATTAAGCTTGTTACTTAATAAGGCGACAATGACCTATTGTAACGTCCTTCCACATCAAAGTTCAACTTATTTTGCTAAGGAACAGGAAAATAATTTAACTCCCGAAAATGGACTTATGTAGCAACACAGTAAGCAGAAGCAGCCAATATCAGATTTCAGCAGTAAGACTAAGGAAATCGAACAAACTGGTTGCTAAGGGCTAGGGCATATGTTCTACTTGCACTATTTTATTTTGTGAGCCCCTATATGTCTAACATAATTTACTTTTCATTATTCCGCAGCTCAAGGCTGAAATGTAAACTCAGAAAATTGATTTAGGTTTTCAGTTTGGGAGGAACGCAGTGAATACAGGTTGAAAAAAAAAAAAGGATCACTAAGCTGAGAGATCAACTCACATCTTTAACAATCAATAGCTCCCATTCTCCACAACCGGAGAGAATGACCATCAAACCCATTTAAAAAGAGTAAACCCTTAACTTTACATTCTATATACATCTCTTCCAGATGATTAAAATATATGTATATATTTTTACATAAAAAGGATTACAATAAGGTGTCAGAATATACAAAAAAATAATAAGAAATAAACTATTTAGCACTGAAAGTTCCAACATATTTTGAAATTCATATACCATTTCAATACATCAGATTTATTTCCATCACATCTCTTACTGTTGAGGCACTAGCACGCACTGTGCAAAAATCATTCAGATAATGCAAATAGTTTTCAACAGAAGAAAAACACAACTTGTTAGTCCACATTCTATGTCAGTTGTGGCAGTATTTTGGAAAACAGGAGCCAAAGTGGTTGGAGCTACACTGTTTAATATCAAGTTGCTACTTATCTAGGTTTCTGCAATGCCAGTTTCTTAAAGCTATAATATTTCTGATTGTTCTCTATATAACTTGCCCTCTCTACAGGGACACCATATGTGCTGCTTGCAGATTTTTGGCAGTACCAGATTGCCCATAACTCTCCATTGTGTGTTTAAACTACAATTCCCAGAATGCTTTGCTAGCTAGAACTCAAAGTGTCTAGACAGATATATGGACTTAAATAACTAATTGGACCAGGTCCATATTCATATGTACAAAGATAAAATGGTACTTCCATAACTATTTCTTTAACACCAAAGCCAATTATTTATTTATTTTTTAAATATCCATGCAGGACTGTCCAATTTGATAAGCTACCAATTAAATTTTGTTCTCAATGGATGTGGCCCACTTATATATACATAAGTGGTAAATGGATTGCCCAAATTGACATAGCCAGATCAAAAAAGTCATAATTTTTAAGCAAGGAGAATATGTATGTAACACTGTTCCCGGTAAACAATCTGGAAATTATAGTGTCAAACATTGAACTTGTCAAGAAATATCTCCCAGATTGTGAATAGAACCCTTCAGAGTTATCTCTTCAACATTGCTCAGCTAAGGGGTTTAGTTGACTCGTTACCGTTCACATTCTTAGACAAGTCTGCTTGTAGGGCATTGAAATCTGCCAGGTACAGGCTGACACAATTGAATTGTGCTGCATTAAAAGAAATCAAATCCAGTCTCTTCAGAAAAAAAAATCATATTGTGGCACAATGCTGAATTACTGGATCAAGTGCTAAACATATTTCCTAACCGACAGAATAAAATAAAAAAAATCTAAAATCACAACTCTCTACAATAAATATCAGGTTGCTATATTTAAAATCATGGTATAGGGCTTGTGTTTCTGCAGAACTTGAAGCCTTCATTTAATAGGTGGTGAATTTCCAAATGTTAATGCATGCCCTTCTGCTTTAAGTAATACATTGCTTAGAATTTTTAGATTCCTTCTATGCTTTCAAGCCATGTATTGATACAATCAGGCAGTATTGCTGATCTGAGTAGCCCTATGGTAGATAAAGATAAAGCTGGATACAGATGTTTAAAATCAGAGCACAGTGCATCGTTTTAATAACTTAGAGCACTGACAGGTAACAGACAAGGCACAGATGAGCCTTCAACTGTGGAACTCAGCACAGTGCCCTGCTCTAATTTATTCTTTTTATGACAAACTGAACGGGAGCCGCCAGCTTCTGCATCACATGACCTCCTCTGCAGAGAAGTCATGCAGCACATCATAGAAGGAGATTGTGCAGTGTGTTCTGCTCCACTCTGTATCCCCGCTTCCTCTGCACGCTCCAGACTACAAGTAAGTATCTTTACTAAAGGTTACTAAATTCAGTGAGTGGGGGTATGTGAGGAGGTCTCAGTGGTATATGGGGATATCCGAGTTGAATGTGGGGAGGTCTAAGTGGTATGTAGAAGTTAAGTGGGGGAGTTGTTGGAGTACATATGGTATTTGAGGATATGTGGTGTTGTGAAGGCATGCAGGGGCATTTGATGTTAATGGCCTGAGTGGCACATGGTAGGACTGAGTGGCATCTATGGGCATTTTCGGATGCATGATGTTGGGGCGTGAAGGTCATTTTGGGGGTATTATTTCATTAGTGAAACTAAGGACAATTTTGAAGGTTGGGTGGCTGCACGTGGCCCTTAGGTTGCCTATGACTGACCTAGAGCAACAGCTGGCTGATTTATCAATACTTGGTTGATCACAGATGAAATGGAAAAGATAAAACAATTTATATTGTAAAAGGAGGACAAGCCAGGAAATTCATCTGAACATGGCAAACCCCTTTAATGCAATGGCTGGAGAGTCTCATTCTAAATTTACTAGAGTACACAATGCTCTTAGAGGTTGCAATATTTCCCATGACCTTTTTCAGTGGAGGCGCTGTTGCAGCTGTGGGGAGAAGACAGCTTACAGGGTTTCTCATGTTGGAAAGCGCAACAGTTCTTTGTACTGAAATATTGTGGGGGTTTTCTTTTTGACCGATTCAGTTTTTAATATAGTTTCGAGATTAAAAAAAAATTGGTTTAAAATTCAGAAAACATTCTTAAACCTCCTTTCATAAATAATGTTCTGATAAGCCCCTAAGGTATACTTAGACCTCATTTGAGAACCACTTTGTCCCTGTTTGGCATAATACTAAGAATATGACAAAACAGCATCCCAGGTAATAAGTCACAATGGAAAAAGATGGTCTTGAGTATACTTATGATAATGGTACACGCATAAAAAATAAAAATTGACTACAATGTAAACAAAACAGTTAAGATAACACTTTAAAATTGTGAATCCATCAATAATATGCAGTAAAACAAGCATCCGCATTGTGTACGCATCTAACATGGTACACGCAGAATGATTACATGTGTTAAAAGTAAATGTGTTACAAAAGTCTAGTATAATATCCTACGTGTATAACTGCTTTGAGAGAGTAATGTTGCTTTTTAATGGTTTTCTATTTTTTTTTTTTTCTTTTCATAGTGCTGTTTTCAGACATTCCCATATTTTTCTCTTTTTGGTTAATATGTAGACTGCAGCAGGCTTACTGTCGAGGTGGTAGAGGACGCCAAAATTGGATATTTACAGAAAGGCCATGTGTAACTTCCCACCGATAAATTCTGGTACTCCACAATTCTGCTGTTCAGAATTTCAACAAGGTCTACTAGAGAGGGAGAAAAGAACAGAGGTAGGGCGTTAAAACAGTGAGAAACCGCAATCCCCCTCCCAAAAAAAACCATTAGATATCTGTTTCTTTTGCTGATATTTTTAGACACAGTATATTGAAAAGAAAAGAATTTTTTTTGTGGGTTCCATTGTCAATTTAAATGTTTGACATCTGTATGTAATCCAAGTGGACAGCAGCTAATTTGGCAGGTCTGAAAGAAAGCCTCAATGCCACTCTTGTTAAATAAATAACAACGTAAATGTAAAACAAAGGTTTACTCTAAAAAGCCACCTTGGTGAGTTTGTGATAATGTGTTAATAAGGCAATCCTAACAATTACAATTTTAAGGTCTATAAAGTAAAGTTTTGATTGTTTGGACTTCAAGGAATATACTGACAGAATAGCGGTCTAAATTATTAGAATGTAAACGAAGTTGGGCAGTTGTATTATTGAGAGCCTGACCCCCTCAATGTACAACGCTGCACAATATGTTGGCTTCAAACAGTTCTAAAACAATTTAATACTCAAACTATTTTCCAACTTCAATCCTTCCCTACAAGAACATGCTTTAAGGAGCATGTCAAACCACTACTTATTATTGTCTGTCAAAGGCTATGCATTACTGGTCTGAATAATATGACTATAAAACAAATGAAGTGTTTACACTTAAAATTTCTATATTATCATTTGCAGCTTAACAGCAGGAACCTCATAATTGGTGAGGATGCATCCCTATCAGTGTGCAAAGTATGAGCTATTGGCTTGCAGACTGGCTCTGCAGAAATGCACTATGTGGATTGGTGGATTAATACAGAGATAGTGATGTCAGAGCAGCTTAACAGACTGCAACTTTTGACATGCATCATATTCCATTCGGATACTATTGTAATGATTTTTCAGTTGGCTTCTGCTGTCTAATGGAGTAGGGAGGTAATACTCTATATTAAAACGTTACTGTATGACAGATATGCAGTGGAATGTAATCATACCACTGAACAACATTTTTTACTTTTTCCTGATTATTTTATTTTTTTAGTTAGTTAAGCGCTTCTTTAAAGAGATGCTAGACTAACCAAGTTCTGGAGAAAAATATCCACTATTTTTTTTTTTACATGCCTTGAAGAGGTTTCCCTTTTACAGTCATATTCCAAAGGGAACATCATGGATATAATACATTAAATACACTTAAGGTCAATAGAATTTGTGGGATTCCTTTTCTGGAATAAGTCTGTCTTAATCTTAATATAGTAAAAATACACTTTCTTTATAGAATATACAAAAAAGACTTTGCAGACCAAACATGGGATAGTATTTCTGACAAACACATATACACATTGAAATATTTTGAATTCCGGGTATAGACCTCTGGAGATAAAAAATAAATAAAAAAGATCTGATTTCCACATATGACAAACTATGTTTAGAACAAAAATATCAGGAATCTAGCACACGTGGCTATTTTTCTTACATGGAAAGCAACACAAAGCAACATATTATGGAAGCAACATTCTGCAGTGTTTGGATATAAAAAGCATATAATTTGTTGCAACCTTTAAGCCAATAGCCAATCATTGCAATGGTAACAGCAATGCAGCATATAACTTAAGCTTTCTGGTGGTTTTAACATAAACATGTTTTATTTAATGTTAGTGCATATTTATCCTACTTAATAATAGCAAAAATTAGGCCTTCGCTATTTAAACTTATTATTACATATATCCCAAAACAATATATGCAAAATCAAACTTAAATCTTAACTGATTTTAAAGTCTGGTATAATCTATCATTAATTGTACAAGTACCGACAGAAAAATACTTAAAAATAAAAACTATGAAATCAGTTTATAAGTTAATGTTAAGATGAAAATAAACTTACTGTTCTATTGGTAACATCTGTGATACATACATGCTGTTATTCAGTTCATCTAGTGAAAATTGGGACATCTACAGTGGAAAAGATTTCAGATTAAAAGTTTATCTGGAGAGAGTTCTATTTATGATTGCCTTAAATGGTGGTGAATGGAAGCCAGGTCTGTGACCAAGAAGTCACAGCCGTCTGCTTCCTGTGTGAGGGGATTCTGGGTAATGTAACTAGGCTACCACTTTGATTGGCTAGGGCTTGTGATATATTCTACCTGCTCAATTAAGTATTTTTTTTTTTCCAGGCTCAGTTGGGTCTATTTGCTACATTCGGTATCAACTGCACTTCCCATATTTATATATATTTATAATATATATATATATATATTTATAATATATATATATATATATATATATTTATAATATATATATATATATATATATATATATTTATAATATATATTTATATATATTTATAATATATATTTATAATATATATATAATATATATATATATATATATATATATATATAGTTTTCCGCTCAGTAGCAACTCCCTTTTACACCTAGTCTATTACTTGCCACGAGGGGCTATACCCTTTAAAATTGAGGGTAAGGTCGTCAAGCTGCTTTTATATTGATACTTTACATGTCTTTGATTCAGGTTCAATGCACAATTTCCATAGCCACACAAAACTGTACCATACATAAAATAACAATCTTAGCAAATAGACTCCTACTGATAACATGCAAATCTCTTATGAATTACATTATAAGGTTGCACTTAATAGCAATTGTCGAGAATATTATTTTATTTTGGCGATTTAAAATATATAATTTTGAAGCTAGAAAACATTTAAATGTAATAATATAGTAGCATACTAAATACTTTACTACTAATAAGTTGTAGACAGCTACATGATTGTTTTGATATTGTTTCTGTACAATTCAATTGGTTTAGGACACACTTTGGGAGCACTTGTCTTTTAAAAACAAATAATATTAATATGGCCATTGGATTTTGGAAGGTAACACAAATCTACTTCTTCTTACGTATACTGTACAGCAGGGCCGCAACTAGGGCTGTGCGACAGGGGCGACCGCCCAGGGCGCAACACTGAAGGGGGAAGTGCAATTTAGGAATATTTTAGGCTAGTTTGGTTAAAATTGAGGGCTAGGGGGGCGGCATTTCTCTTTCTCGCCCCAGGCAGTAGAATTCTTAGTTACGGCTCTGCTGTACAGGTTTTAATTTGAACTGGCGGAATTGCCATAAGCAAAATATATAAACTATATACACCTCAGGACAAGTTATTTTTAAAATGAGAGGGATAATGGATTAGCGTATGCTTTATAATCCAGTATATCTACACTGTATAAGTCCAGTTAATATTTATACATGGAAAAAAAAATACAACACATTTTGCTTATCACCCATCCAAAAGGTGCATATAAAGTGCTCTAAATGAACAATATGCCAGGATTTTAAATGTGAAATAAAGCTATTTAAAGGGCCTAACCTGATTGGCTGTAGCTGTTGCAGCGAAGGGCACGCTGGTGGCGGGTGTTGTTGCTGCAGACACAGTGGTGGGCGTAGCACCGTGCATCATGGGTACTTTCAGGAGGGAACCATGGAAGCGACATACAGGAGGGTGGAGGGTTAATGGTAACCATAGCAACACATGGTGGATTGGAGGAGCGTGGTAGGTATCACAGCAGCAAGCCATGTGACATCACCATGAAGGTTATACCGGGAGCAGCATGCAATCACAGTGCAAAGCAAGACAGCGTTATCAAAAGAAAAGAAAGAAAAAAAAACAAAAAAAAAAAAAGAGAAAAAGGGAAAAGCTAATTATAATTAAGGAAACTGAAACATTTTAAACAACAATTATAAGCACATATATGATGTGTGTCATTCCTATCTGAAGCTTAATCAAGACAGAAACCAAACAACTACGATAAGAAGACAGCTTCTTACAGATGAGCCGTCTTTATTGTCTACGTACATCTCCAATGTGTTTTATGTAATTAATGGGATTTGAGGTTAGTCTTCAACAGCCTGAGCAACATGTGGCTTCCCAGCTATTGTCAAACTGCTGATTATAAAGTAGATTAACAGCAGCGGAATGACCACATATTCCTCCTTTACAATAACCGACTGGAACTACATACTTTTGAGAATTCTACTCTCCATCTTTTTAGTAATCCTTTTTTTTCTTCAAATTAGTGTTGATGGTATATTTGGGATGACAGAATAAATATGTAGCTGATATCTCCATGAATATATCATACAACAGCATTTACCGATTTATTTAGTGTTCCTAAAACAAAAACAAACAAAAACCATTGCTTCACTGTCTATGTTCCATTTATTGACTGCTGGTAGTAATTTTATTTACGACACTTGATATGAGCAATACAAGATCGAATAACCACTGACGTCAATTACATGATGAGATTTTAATGGCGCTTTTAACGCCAACACAAAGCCTGTAAATGGGTCTAACAAAGCCCACTGTTTTAATGACTCCAAACTCACTGGTGCCGTTACTAGTGTACTGGTGAGATATGTCTGCATGTGTTCTTCTGAGTGCTTCTTGGTTTATTCACTTGCGTGTACAACAAGTAAAAGCAATGGGGAAATTACCTCAAAACATCAGCCTTTGCACTCTCAGTTTTGTTTGAGTTTTTTTATGCAGATGCAATGCAAGTGTGTAATAAGGTCTAAGGCTGCAGGATTCTAGGAATAATTGCATCTACCCACAAAAAGGACTATTGCAAGGGCTGGCTGGGCTGGGTGACGTCTACCTTGGTTTGGGCCACTGGGCTAACTGCATTTTTATTCCTTTAATAGGCTGCTAAATGGTGTAACGTGTGTTAACCAGCTGTCAGGCTCTGAAACAAACATTCGCAATCCATTGCTATGCTTTTCTTTTATTAATAATTGAGACACATCACAATACAATATAATTCTCAAATGAGACTGGGATGATATTGGAATGTGATATGGCTGAGGAGATATCATATTGAGTACCTCAAAAATAGCAAAAAAAAACCACAAAACACGTTAGAGGTATAAACTTTCTTTCATACAGATGTATGTTTGACACCCTAATCTTCCTGAACCAGGTGCTCCATATCAATAATCAGTGCTGTCAGAGGGGTAAATTTATCAAACTGCGAGTTTCTGGCAGGTTTTAAAAGTGGAGATTTTGCCTATAGCAACCAATCAGATTCTAGCTGTCGTTTTGTAGAATGTGCTAAATAAATGATAACTAGAATCTGATTGGTTGCTATAGGCAACATCTCCACTTTTCAAACTCGCAGCTTGATAAATTTACCCCTTAGTCTGTGACTTCCCACTTGCTTCTATTCACCCCCTATCACACAGCCCTGTCCTCACTAGCATAATCACACAAATAAACAGGTCACTACCTCCCAGAAGATCAGCTCACTACTCTCCTGCTACCCTGAACATTCCAGTGATCTGATCCAATGATGGCTACAGGTTGTTCTATCCCTGTTCACTTCCTGGATGAGCAGGAGATGAAGACAAAATATAAATCATTTGTTTTATCATATCAACTAGTGTGTAGTTAATTTAGGAATATCCCAGCTGCAATTGATAGTGAACATATAGTACTGAATATAATAAGGTGCTCAGATCCTAGCCAAACGCAACTTATACAATAAAATCTACTTTTTACTACAACTTTTTAATTCAATATGGACATCTGTGAGAGAGCAGCACATATTCAGGATAAGTCTGAAAATGTCTTCCTTTACAAAAGTTGTGTAATGCCATAAAATATTAGGTTGTCCACTAGGGGTCATTTTGGATGTAATCCTAGTGAAAGGATTATGTATTGATTACCGTTTTATGCCTGAAAAACTATCTTGCTAAACGGGAGTGAATGCAATCTTCCCATCATATCTCACTGGGTCCAATTACTTAATGAGTCATGTTTTTGTCTTCTAACCAATAGTTTTAAATTGAAAAGGTATAAATGAAAGCTATTGAACAAAAAACCACTACAAACTTGAAAAGCTCATTTGGAATCTGCATTTGTCGTTGGTAAAAAAAATACATTGCACACTGAATGTACATGCTGGCATTGCCACACAAAAGACAAAAATATGTTTAAAACCCCTTTGTGATCCGCAATTAATTATTATGACACCACTAATAGCACTGAAAACAAAAAAATGCAACATCGGCATTGCAATTATCTAACTTGAGTATGTTTCTTACTATTCACTTTTTCTTTTAGGACATTTATATAAATATCATACCATTAAGGCATTTTGATTTTCTGCATAGAAAAATCTTTGCAGTGGGCATTCATATGACAGAGACAGATGGATGTGTAGTTGGAATGTGAAACTCATCAAACATCTCCTATTATATGTGATTCTGTGTGTCACGCTATTTAAAACTAAATATATGTTTGAAATGACCATATCTATCCTAGCGGCAGCCGTGTTTGTGATCTTCTCTCCTTCTCATGTAACGGGAGGAGAGGTACTTAAAACTAAATAAGATTTAAAGGGGAACTCCACTCTGCTCCAGATTTCTATCACTTCCAGCTAAGTCATACTGACAAGCACCTTCATTGGTGCAGTTATCAACACTGCCTCCTTTCTCACTGAAGTGCGTTTGGCCGTCTCATCTGGCTGTCAGAAGGCACAGCCAATCACAGGACAGTAATGGAGATGGTGGGCAGAACATTTCTTACATAAAAGATGTCTACACACAGGCAGATCTGGTCAGCAATTTGGTCGCTTTGATCAAACTGAATGACCTCCTGACAAATCAGATGATCCAGTCAAATTGTAAGCATCTGTTAATTCGACAGAGTGTCGGCATCTGGCTGCTTTCTACTCCCTTTTAAATATTACAATGTATATGGTTTATATTGTATCTCAATAGAGATGGTTGTACTCTTAAAGAACATGGTTTTCCCTTGTTTATATAATCAAAGTTTAAATCTTTCACTGGTGAAAGCTGCACGTAACGCAACAGCAGAACCATTATAAATGCTCATCTGAGTTAGTTTGTTTTACCTCAGGTGCACATCACAAACTGCACAATGTTTTATGCACGCCGCCTTCATCAGGTTTGACTATTCTTTTGCCTCCCAAAACATTGTGCACTTAGTGATGTACACTTGAGGTAAAAAAAACTAGCTCAGAGGAGCATATAAAACGTATCTGCTGTTTCATTGTGCGCGGCCTTCAGCAGAGGAACTAGCATCTCGTCAATTGCATTCTCAGGATTATTGGCTGAGCGCACAAAATGGCTGCTTTAACTGTGTCGGCAACGGCTTAGTCTCCTGTTCTGTGACCATTTTTCACCTGGTAGGCAAATTAGAACATCCCCAGTTAGTTTTTAGGGATCCTGACTTCTCTTGTCCTGAATACGCCTGTCTCAGACTTGCACTTGTGGTCCTTGCTTAGACTATAAAAGGCAAAAACCAGCTACAAAGGAACAGAATAATGCTTGATGGAAGCAATACCATGTAAATAGCATAAAGATGCAGTAGCTGACATTTATGTATTATTATTCAATTGGGTGGGGTACGATTTTCCAATACTTCTAATCACGACAGATTGTATCTCGACAAAACAATTCCGATTAAAACATTTCCGATAACATGGAAATGCAGACTTCCCATCAAAAAGACATAGTACATTACCGACATGCCTTCTATACATTCCGATTGCACTAAATGCCGGCCATTGTAATTTATATCCCTTAGCATGGTAAGTCTGCATTTCCATGTTGTTGGCATTGTAATCGGAATTGTTTTGTCGGGATACAATGTGTCGTGATTATAAGTATAGCTAACATGACTACCACTGCTTCAATCAGCCTAGCGCTGGTTACATTAATGATGGTGTGCTATATAATAAAGCTAGACTATTTTTCTAAATACATTAAAGGTATTTTCACCCTTCATTGTTCTCTACAACATGGTTGTCCAACCCGCGGCCCAGTACGCCTCTAAATGTGGCCCAGAAGGAGTTTTGGTTGTGGCAAGGGGGCAGCACTGTTAATGGAAAAGAAAAATCCTGCAAAAAAAAGAAAAGAAAATACTTACCTTGCGATCACGCGGTCACGTCAGCTGGTACTCCAGCTCCCTCCCTTGTCTCCTCCTCCGTGCGATGCTCGCAGTGAATGTCGGGCGTGATGTCATCACGCCCAACATCCATTGCGGAGCGCAGCACAGAGGAGTCACCCGCGCGAGAAGAACAATCAGCAGCACAGAATTGGAGAAAAGAAGAGAAGAGGACAGGAGAACAAGCCGATTAAAAGGTAAGTTAAGGGGGATTTTTTTTTATTATTTCAAGGGACGCTGACCAGTGAATAAAAGTCACCTAGTCCTGGAGCATCATGGACCTTATCTTCCGGCTACATACTTCTACTTGTAATACTAATGGGGCATTATATATTATTCTCTTTGGCCCATTATATGTTGTAATCCCTTAACTAACATAGTGGTGTAATTAGCAAAACAGGTCACAATTTGGGGTCACAGTGATGTATATGTCAGGTACCGCTGGCCTGGTCAGGGCACCCTGATATACAATGCCTGGCTTAAATGCACTTTATTGATATTGCATCGAAACAATACAAAAAGTGATTATAGTATAATAACTAGAGAGGATTTTTTGAACAGGGCGATTGAAAGGTAAGTATAGGGGGGATTTGAAAAAAAAGTGATTATATATATATATATATATATATATATATATATATATATATATATCACTTTTTTTCTCATATATATATATATATATATATATTAACTATGTTTTCTATGGTTTTTTGGATGATCAGCTATCGTTATTGTTAGTGTATCTTATGTGCGGCCCAAACCACCTCATCATCTTCCAATGTGGCCCAGGGAAGCTAAAAGGTTGGACACCCCTGATCTACAACATCATCCTTGCCATAGCGGTCCAGCGCTGACCACTACCAATGGCTGCACTGCACTATCCCTGGCTGTAAGTATACTCACTGCTTATAATGGAATTGCTGGGGTCCAGCTTTGCTATTATTATTGTAAATTATGACAAGTGAAAAACCGGAGAACACCTTTAAATAAGCCTTTCCCGTATACTTAGGCTAAAAAAATGAAGTACATTCATAAATTGACAAAAAGTTATGCCAGGAATTGTGACCTCTTTACATTGTATCACATCACCCAAATATATAACGTCAGTAGATCCCTAACTCAATGCTTTTTGTAGCAGACATGGCATTGTGTAGGAGAAATGATACCAGGCTCTAACCTATTATTCATTTTTATAAACCTTGTTCATGAATCAGACTAGACATGTCCCAATAATGTGAAAGCAGTAGTGCTGTGGTTGGCAACTCATGGTTCTCCAGCTGTTGAGAAACTCCAACTTCCAGCATTCCCTGTCCATCTCAGGCAAGGCATGCTGGGAGGTCCAAAACAGATGGAGAGTCACAGGCTGCCAAAAGTTTGACATAGAGGTTCTGTCTTTAAATGTTTCTTACTTGTTGGGATAAATGCAGGTTGTTGTAACTGCATATTTGCTAGAGCCTGTTGGTAGTGGAAAACACTGGGGTTAAACACCGTGGTGGCCCCATTGCTTTTTTCAAGTGCTGGCCTCTTTGGTAAAGGTTGAAGTGGTCCAGGCTGCAGCGCCTGTGAATGAGGAAGGGATTAGTTGAAATAAACTGGAGATCAGAAAGAGAGACATCCTGCATGCGTGATACAACGTCTGGTTCATCACCTGCAACTGTATCATCTTTAAGACAGAATGTAAAATTAGATGAGGGATAAAACCGAGGGAATTGAAAAACACAAAATCACAAAATGTCTGAGGAACAGAGCAAAATAAGGACACGGGGTGAAAAACATACGGAGTTCTGGAAAGCAGATTACACATTTAGGGCTAGATTTACTAAGCTGCGGGTTTGAAAAAGTGGGGATGTTGCCTATAGCAACCAATCAGGTTCTAGCTATCATTTTGTAGAAGGTACTAAATAAATGAAAGCTAGAATCTGATTGGTTGCTATAGGCAACATCCCCATTTTTTCAAACCCGCAGCTTAGTAAATCTAGCCCTTAGTATCCTTTAGATGGTTTAAGCAGTTGTGGGCAACAGGATATTCGATAGTAAAGATTGTAATATAAGCTGGAGAACTTCTTTAAATGTAATAATTATTGCCTTGAACAAGTCATGTCTGTTACACACAATAAAGTATTTCCTCCATAGAATAAAGCCACGAAGGTAAGGTTGTGGCCATAATTACACATAACACAAAGCAAAATCATTTACAATTTAATATTCTTTATATTTAGCTCACTGATGTGTACCCATTACCTAAAACCAGTGCTGGCAGCCATTGTGGGACTTCACCTCATCAAGGAAGTAAGGACATTGCTGCCAATAGGCATGTTTACCAACTCTCCAGGGACATCAGAGAGACTCACAAATGTCAGGGAGTCCTCTTGGACGACTAGATACCCTCCTGGATCACACCCACTTCTGAAGCGGCATGGGCTGGACAGGGGCTTGATGACACAATTTGCGTTGTATTGTAACATCATGGCCCTGCCCACTGCTGCGAATCACAGGATTGGGCAGAGTTATGATTACGTGAATCGTGTGGACATACCCCCTCCCCTGCACATCCCAACCTCTCCTGGAGGCGACATCTTAAATGTTGGCAAGTATGCCAATAGCTCCTAGTCAATTGATAGGCTGCATTCTCATGAAAATTAGTTTAGCCATTTGATGGTCCATCTGTATTGTGTGTAGGTAATGGGTACACTTTACATACTAAACCGTAAGTGAAATGGAAATTGTTATATATACTTATGGCCACAACCTTGTCTCAGTGGACCTGGTCACTGGAGGATATTTACTAACATAGTGCAGAATTGCAAATATGCAGTAACTCACATCTAATTGATATCTGCTTTCATTGCCCAACTTGCTTATTGCCGATTGGGTGCATTTTGTAGTTAGAGATGGTTGCACGTTAGATTAGCTCTGTGCCCTACCTCCCACATAATCATCTTCTGACAAATACAAAACAGTTAAAAATTTGTGAAAACTGTGGGAAACTACAGAGTGGTATCGAGGCGTGTCATCACACCAAGGACAGGGTTATCGAGGCGTGTCATCACACCTAGGACAGGGTTATCGAGGCGTGTCATCACACCAAGGACAGGGTTATCGAGGCGTGTCATCACACCAAGGACAGGGTTATCGAGGCGTGTCATCACACCAAGGACAGGGTTATCGAGGCGTGTCATCACACCAAGGACAGGGTTATCGAGGCGTGTCATCACACCAAGGACAGGGTTATCGAGGCGTGTCATCACACCAAGGACAGGGTTATCGAGGCGTGTCATCACACCTAGGACAGGGTTATCGAGGCGTGTCATCACACCTAGGACAGGTTTATCGAGGCGTGTCATCACACCAAGGACAGTGTTATCGAGGCGTGTCATCACACCAAGGACAGTGTTATCGAGGCGTGTCATCACACCAAGGACAGGGTTATCGAGGCGTGTCATCACACCAAGGACAGGGTTATCGAGGCGTGTCATCACACCTAGGACAGGGTTATCGAGGCGTGTCATCACACCTAGGACAGGGTTATCGAGGCGTGTCATCACACCAAGGACAGGGTTATCGAGGCGTGTCATCACACCAAGGACAGGGTTATCGAGGCGTGTCATCACACCAAGGACAGGGTTATCGAGGCGTGTCATCACACCAAGGACAGGGTTATCGAGGCGTGTCATCACACCAAGGACAGGGTTATCGAGGCGTGTCATCACACCTAGGACAGGGTTATCGAGGCGTGTCATCACACCAAGGACAGGGTTATCGAGGCGTGTCATCACACCAAGGACAGGGTTATCGAGGCGTGTCATCACACCAAGGACAGGGTTATCGAGGCGTGTCATCACACCTAGGACAGGGTTATCGAGGCGTGTCATCACACCTAGGACAGGGTTATCGAGGCGTGTCATCACACCAAGGACAGGGTTATCGAGGCGTGTCATCACACCAAGGACAGGGTTATCGAGGCGTGTCATCACACCAAGGACAGGGTTATCGAGGCGTGTCATCACACCAAGGACAGGGTTATCGAGGCGTGTCATCACACCAAGGACAGGGTTATTTTGAAGATCTACTGAAATACCATCTCAGGTCAATTGTTGGGCCCAGTGAGTTTAGCTCCTATTCTCATCTCTGCTCCTCTTTTGGGGAATTCCATAGCTTCCTTGGTAGCAGCAACAACTTATGTTATCATGCAGAACAACACCCTGACTCTGTGACCAGCAGTGATATAATGACGAACAAATAAACCCAGCTATTCTGAGCTGTCAGATAATTACAAGAGTGTCCATGCTGCATAAAAGCTAAAGCCTTCTCCAGACTAAGAACGTGAAGGTTTGGTTAATATAAATGGTGAAAGACATTCACCTCAAATTCACTGTAATATTTTCATTCTCTATCCCCCTAACCCCAGACTAGAACTTGTTAACCGCCTATTCCCACCGCTTGCACTGCAATGGTCCCTGGACATCAGCTGTGCACTGTTCATATCTGTCGGGTGTAGCAAACTTAATCTGTCCTAGCTACTCAACGACAGGGTGTATAGTAATTGTGGCTATAACTACTACTGGCAGTAGCTTCTCTCCAATTAAGAGCTACACACACTGAACAAGAGTGTGACTATCCTGCATAGTTCTCAATTCTCCCTCATCCCATCTGTCAGGGCTAGCGCTATATGGTTATTAGAAACAATGTCATATAATATTATTATTTTTTCCACTTATGTCATTTGTTAGCGTGGAGTTTGTATGTTGTTTGCGTGGGTTTCTTCCGGAAGCTCTAGTTTCCTTCCACACTTCAAAAACATACTGGTAGATTAATTGGCTGCTATTAAAAAATTGACCTTAGTCTCTCTCAGTCTGTGTGTATGTTAGGGAATTTAGACTATAAGCTCCAATGGGGCAGGGACTGATGTGAGTGAGATCTCTGTAAAGCGCTGCGGAATTAGTGGTGGTGCTATATAAATAGTTGCCGATTATGATTCATGATTGCCAGCAGCTGGCGGTCTTAAGATTTCTATAATGACTAGTTTTTGTTTCATGTCTCCACCATCCACAATGCTGTATCATACTTTAGCTCTTTGTATTAAAGGAAGATAATTGTAATTTCTTACTGAATAACCTCTTTAGACCTCATTCCCACTGGTACTAAACTGCATGCATTTACCGACATGTTTAACAACGCCAGTAAATGGGTCTGACACTGGAATACATTGAACCCAATCAGGGGCAGAGCAGTGCATTGCTGAGCCCTATAGTGAACCATGGGTAGGGGCTTGACGATGCCGCTGTAACCTTCTGATCACGTGTGGTCCAGTGTATTCTTGGTGAGCGGACCTTAGGGAGTGCTGCATGGGCCTCAGGGAGGGGCGTGGTGGTTTCCTTGGGGTCACAGACTGCACCCACTAAATCCAAAGTTAGTATACCCACTTGCATTTTAACTTGCGTTCGGTTGTATTTTGTTGGCGTTGAGTTTTTCTAAATGCTTCTTTTGAAAACAAGAAATTGTATCCTGACAGGAGTTTGCAGTTCAAGGAAGACATAGAAATTCTGGATAGAATGCTATAAATGCAAGCCAACTAATTAGAGTACAAGAACAAGGTATATAGAAAGACATGACGTGAAGGTGATCTAGCACAATACTTGCCCTTGTTCAGGGATACATTCTACAGCTGAAGGGGCTGACATCTTGCGTCATATGGCTTTTTGTTTTACACTATCGCCTACCTCTTCTGTACTTTCCTATGTAAACAAGTTTAATGGACACAAATATAAACATAGGAGTGGGAGAAAGGACATTTCAATAAAGATTATTTTGACCTTGAGAAAGGCTAGAAGCGAATGGCTTTACATTTTATCTAATTTTGTTCAGCTGGTGCTGAACCACTAGTCCCAGCATGTCCCTTCAGGAAATGGCTCTGTTAAAATTTAAATCCAACGGAGGGTTCCCATTGCCCAACATCGTAGAGGTGAAGCGAGGGACCAGACAGCTTCCTACTGGGCACCACTAGGGTTGAGGTGCTGGAAAACTCATGCCACCCTACTGGGCACAACTAGGGCAAATCCATAGCAATGCTAAGTAGCTCCTGGTAATCTTACTGGACACCTAGTTTGGCTTATTACCTGGCACATTACATCTTTTTGGGAATATTCCTATTCCTGATCATTAAGAAATTAGAGCTGTATATTAAGACATGGAGAGGTTATCCTGGGCATTTAACTGTATATAGTAAATTTTGGAATTGTATACATAGTAATTACATAGTTTGCCATATTGTGCATGCTTAGTATGTACGTTCACGTTCGGCATTCTGTTCTTAGTTGCAACATGGTGGCACAGTGGTTAGCATTGCTGTCTCAGTGCTGGGGTCATGGGTTCAATTCCAACCATGGTGTGTGGAGTTTTTTCTACCCATGTTTGCATGGGTTTCCTCCAGAAGCTACCGATTCCTCCCACACTCCAAAGATATACTCAGAGGCAGGGGGGCATTTGCCCCCTGGTCCGGTCCCATAATGGGCTACCTTGGGCTGGGTCACCTGCATTTTTTTCCCTTTAAAATAGGCTGCTGAGTCGAGTTTTGCATCCCCCCGGACTGAAAGTTGCAGCACTCCCCTGGATATACTGGTAGATTAGTTGGCTTCTGATTAAGTTAACCCTAGTGTCTGTGTTGTAGGGAATATAGATTGAAAGCTCCACTGGTGCACGGACTGAATGATTAAATATTTTCTGTAAAGCGCTGCGTAATATGTAGGTGCTATATAAAAAAGCTGCTAATAATCATAATACCACACATGCAAAAACAAGTGTTTCCTGTGTCACAGTTTTGTGTTCTCTGTTATGCAAGGTATACTAAATATATTGTTGTAACATTGACATTTTTGCTATAATATGATGGTCATTATTAAATTAGTATGCTGTGTAATGCATGTATATACCTTTGCAAATCCCGATTTTTGCTAGAAAATACAGTAATAATCAATGTAATAATGTTATGCTCAGTATTAGACCAAAAAACTGTTGTATGAGCAAATACATTCATTCATTTGGCTTCTCCACTGAACCTCATGTCCTTCGAAAACCATTTTAGAACTTTGTTCTCCACACTGACCAATGATGCTATTCCTGAGCATCTCTCAGTAGAATTATTTAGGAATAGTCATGTCTCATAAGCGACTGTCCACACCATCAATGTAGTCACAGTACTACGTATAATATTTTTTTAATGAAAAATGCATCATTTTATAGTGCACATTTCTCTCTGTTTTGTTCTACTGCTACCTGCAATGTGTGTTAGAGGGGGATGAACACCAGCTGCAGAATTTTCTATCTTAAACGTAAAATATCCCTTAGCAATTGTCTCCATGATGCAGTTATCTGCTCCAATACCTTTTCTTAAAGTAATGCCAGTTCCCAGTTGACAACCCATCTTATAGCCAGATGTAGTTTTTTTGTTAACTTCTAGCTACAATGTTCCTCAATAACCGTCTCCACAATGGTGTTCAGTTTCACACCATTCCATGCAATTGGCTATCCTGAGACAACCAATCATGGAATAGCAAGGAAAAGGGCAGTGAAGACAACTGCACCATGTAATTACTGTCATGCATAGCTCATTAAACTGGTTAGAGATGTGTATGTAACTGCCCTATTGATAGCAGAAGACTGAAATAATCAAATTTAATACAAAAGTATAAAAACAAAACATCTCAAACCAAATGCATTTAGACTGTACTTTTCAAAACTGATCTAAATATGTGTATACATTTTTTCCAAACAGCTTCTTTAATTGTGCAGCTTGATAATATGACTAAAGTATTCATCATTCCTAGTACATAACATGGTGAATGATTCTGCATACATCCTGTGGCCCACAAATTGTTAACCATTTATACAGTAACGTATTGGCCATGCACTAAGTTGCACACATTGCAACATTTTGGGTTTTTCTATACAACCATTTAAACCAAGCAAGTGCAAAACTGTACACCAAGAGAGACATAGTCACTAGTGACAATCGCTGGTAACTGCCATTTTTAGTTCCATATTGTTGCAACAGCCAAAGTGCATTCTGGTTGCCTAGCAGCAGTTAGAAAGAATAAAAAAAAAGTAATTGTATCCACTTAGTGCATGACCAGAACAGAGTAAACAAGTAACATTACAAATAAAGGTAAATACTTCAAATAGGAGGAGGAGGAGGAAGTAATGTCTTAGCAAGGATTGAAGCAATGTAAATCTAAGGCCATTGCTTGAAAAGGTGAAAAATCTGGTTTGTAGCTCAACGCTGTACACTGAATGTTTATATACATATACTGACAGACTACAGCTAGCCCTCCACAACGGGCTCATAGAGAAGGTGCATATATATTGTACACAAGCAACATTGAAAATAAGTAAAATATCACTATTCTTCAAATATCTTATGTCACTTGACTCATTGTATTTTTGTATATATTTTTTAGTGATAGTTTTTGCAGTAAGAGGAGAGAGGAGTGCAGTGTGGGACTGTTACAACCATCAGGGACCCTGGTGGATCCGACAGACGTGCATCCATTGAACGTACAATTTTGATTTTTGGACGAAACTTTGCATTCCTCCCAAAACTAATTTCTTTGTTTTCAGTGGAGCGCACTTTTAACATTGCACTGCACCCTCAGTGTTACTATGTACAGCATAGGGAACCGCATGTGAATACTTATATATGACATGGCTGCAATATCATTAGTCATCCAGAAAATGGAAGGCTTCAGTTTCAGTCTCTTATGACAAAACAAACATCCTCTCAGAACTAACAGAGTGTTGTTATCACCTACATCTCACCATTTTGTTGACTGAACCAATATTGAAAATACAGCCTATCAATTCACTAAGAACTAGTGACATCACTGAAGAATAATCTCCCCAATGTCACTGGCTCTCAGTGACCTGATAGGCTGAATGTTTGATCAGCGAACAAAATGGCTGCCATCAATGTGTGTAGAAGATAGGTTCACTATCAATTAAATACATAGAGGTTTTTGATGAGTTTAAGATTAATATAATCACAGACATTGGCTGCAAACCAGTAGACAAGATTAAATGTATGCTAACAGCTTCTCATGTAAATAACACAAACAGGGATTCATGCACTTGAAGATGGTCACATGCAAAGCAAGAAGGTCATAGGTTCAAGTACCAGGTCAAGGGTGGAGTTGTGGAATCGCTTCAGTGATGTGACAGCTGGCTGAGTCTTAATTAGCAGGCAGGGAGCACATGATGGCAATGGGCCGAAAGGGGTCAAGCACAACAACAAAAACCAGCAAGCAGAGGCATGTCACAAGAAGAGTAACATTGTGAACAGATGAAAAGGAGGAAAAAAAAGAATGCATTATATAATATATTAAAAAGCTAGACATGCACGGAATGGTGACTGTTAATGCAATATAATAACACTAAACAAGCTTGATTTTGCGTTCTAGAAAGCAGCAACCCACAATATTTCATCTGCTTTTTATTTTGTCTTTTTAACTCACAGACCTAAAATAATTGATGTGCCTGAAGATAGGCAAAGCCATTTTATATTTATGGTGTGATTACATATAGATGTAGCTGCCATGTAGGCCCCACCCCAGCCGACTTCTAAAGGGGGGTTTCCATGAATGTGGTTCCAAAGAAAAAAGACAACTTTGAACTATATATATTTAATAAATCTATATATAGTCACCCAGTCGTGTCTCTTCTGTGTCATGTAACTGTCTTTGCTCTCTCGCTCTCTCATCACCCGTCCTCATTGCCCCCTTTTAATTTTTCATCAACACTCTCATTCTCCCCTCATTGCCATCCAATCCCCCCTCTCACTCTTCATTGCCATCCATTGTGTGCGGTTGTGTGTGTGTGTCTGGTACACCCTTACCAGTGTGTGTGTGTGTGTGTGTGTGTGTGTGTGTGTGTGTGTGTTACTGGTACACCCTTACCAGTGTGTGTGTGTGTGTGTGTGTGTGTGTCTGGTACACCCTTACCAGTGTGTGTGTGTGTCTGGTACACCCTTACCAGTGTGTGTGTGTGTGTGTGTGTCTGGTACACCCTTACCAGTGTGTGTGTGTGTGTGTGTGTGTGTCTGGTACACCCTTACCAGTGTGTGTGTGTGTGTGTGTGTCTGGTACACCCTTACCAGTGTGTGTGTGTGTGTGTGTGTCTGGTACACCCTTACCAGTGTGTGTGTGTGTGTGTGTGTCTGGTACACCCTTACCAGTGTGTGTGTGTGTGTGTGTGTCTGGTACACCCTTACCAGTGTGTGTGTGTCTGGTACACCCTTACCAGTGTGTGTGTGTCTGGTACACCCTTACCAGTGTGTGTGTGTCTGGTACACCCTTACCAGTGTGTGTGTGTGTGTGTTACTGGTACACCCTTACCAGTGTGTGTGTGTGTGTGTGTCTGGTACACCCTTACCAGTGTGTGTGTTACTGGTACACCCTTACCAGTGTGTGTGTGTGTGTGTGTCTGGTACACCCTTACCAGTGTGTGTGTGTTTGGTACACCCTTACCAGTGTGTGTGTGTGTGTGTCTGGTACACCCTTACCAGTGTGTGTGTGTGTGTGTGTGTGTGTCTGGTACACCCTTACCAGTGTGTGTGTGTGTGTGTGTGTGTGTGTGTGTCTGGTACACCCTTACCAGTGTGTGTGTGTGTGTGTGTGTGTGTGTGTGTGTGTCTGGTACACCCTTACCAGTGTGTGTGTGTTTGGTACACCCTTACCAGTGTGTGTGTGTGTGTGTCTGGTACACCCTTACCAGTGTGTGTGTGTGTGTGTGTGTCTGGTACACCCTTACCAGTGTGTGTGTGTGTGTGTCTGGTACACCCTTACCAGTGTGTGTGTGTGTGTGTCTGGTACACCCTTACCAGTGTGTGTGTGTGTGTGTCTGGTACACCCTTACCAGTGTGTGTGTGTGTGTGTGTCTGGTACACCCTTACCAGTGTGTGTGTGTGTGTGTGTCTGGTACACCCTTACCAGAGTGTGTGTGTGTGTGTGTGTGTGTGTGTGTGTCTGGTACACCCTTACCAGTGTGTGTGTGTGTGTGTGTGTCTGGTACACCCTTACCAGAGTGTGTGTGTGTGTGTGTGTGTGTGTGTGTGTCTGGTACACCCTTACCAGTGTGTGTGTGTGTGTGTGTGTGTGTGTCTGGTACACCCTTACCAGTGTGTGTGTGTGTGTGTGTGTGTGTGTGTGTGTGTCTGGTACACCCTTACCAGTGTGTGTGTGTGTGTGTGTGTGTGTGTGTGTGTTACTGGTACACCCTTACCAGTGTGTGTGTGTCTGGTACACCCTTACCAGTGTGTGTGTGTGTGTGTGTGTGTGTCTGGTACACCCTTACCAGTGTGTGTGTGTGTGTGTCTGGTACACCCTTACCAGTGTGTGTGTCTGGTACACCCTTACCAGTGTGTGTGTGTGTGTGTCTGGTACACCCTTACCAGTGTGTGTGTGTGTGTGTCTGGTACACCCTTACCAGTGTGTGTGTGTGTGTGTGTGTCTGGTACACCCTTACCAGTGTGTGTGTGTCTGGTACACCCTTACCAGTGTGTGTGTGTCTGGTACACCCTTACCAGTGTGTGTGTGTCTGGTACACCCTTACCAGTGTGTGTGTGTGTGTGTGTTTGGTACACCCTTACCAGTGTGTGTGTGTGTGTCTGGTACACCCTTACCAGTGTGTGTGTGTGTGTGTGTGTGTGTGTGGTACACCCTTACCAGTGTGTGTGTGTGTGTGTGTGTGTGTCTGGTACACCCTTACCAGTGTGTGTGTGTCTGGTACACCCTTACCAGTGTGTGTGTGTGTGTGTGTGTCTGGTACACCCTTACCAGTGTGTGTGTGTGTGTCTGGTACACCCTTACCAGTGTGTGTGTGTGTCTGGTACACCCTTACTAGTGTGTGTGTGTGTGTCTGGTACACCCTTACTAGTGTGTGTGTGTGTGTGTCTGGTACACCCTTACCAGTGTGTGTGTGTGTGTGTGTCTGGTACACCCTTACCAGTGTGTGTGTGTGTGTGTCTGGTACACCCTTACCAGTGTGTGTGTGTGTGTGTGTGTGTGTGTGTGTCTCTGGTACACCCTTACCAGTGTGTGTGTGTGTGTGTCTGGTACACCCTTACCAGTGTGTGTGTGTCTGGTACACCCTTACCAGTGTGTGTGTGTCTGGTACACCCTTACCAGTGTGTGTGTGTGTGTGTCTGGTACACCACTACCAGTGTGTGTGTGTGTGTGTCTGGTACACCACTACCAGTGTGTGTGTGTGTGTGTCTGGTACACCACTACCAGTGTGTGTGTGTGTGTGTCTGGTACACCACTACCAGTGTGTGTGTGTGTGTGTGTGTCTGGTACACCACTACCAGTGTGTGTGTGTGTGTGTGTCTGGTACACCACTACCAGTGTGTGTGTGTGTGTGTGTGTCTGGTACACCACTACCAGTGTGTGTGTGTGTGTGTGTCTGGTACACCACTACCAGTGTGTGTGTGTGTGTGTGTGTCTGGTACACCACTACCAGTGTGTGTGTGTGTGTGTGTCTGGTACACCACTACCAGTGTGTGTGTGTGTGTGTGTCTGGTACACCACTACCAGTGTGTGTGTGTGTGTGTGTCTGGTACACCACTACCAGTGTGTGTGTGTGTGTGTGTCTGGTACACCACTACCAGTGTGTGTGTGTGTCTGGTACACCACTACCAGTGTGTGTGTGTGTGTGTGTGTGTCTGGTACACCAATACCAGTGTGTGTGTGTGTGTGTGTGTCTGGTACACCACTACCAGTGTGTGTGTGTGTCTGGTACACCACTACCAGTGTGTGTGTGTGTCTGGTACACCAATACCAGTGTGTGTGTGTGTGTGTGTGTGTCTGGTACACCACTACCAGTGTGTGTGTGTGTCTGGTACACCACTACCAGTGTGTGTGTGTGTCTGGTACACCACTACCAGTGTGTGTGTGTGTGTGTGTCTGGTACACCACTACCAGTGTGTGTGTGTGTGTGTGTCTGGTACACCACTACCAGTGTGTGTGTGTGTGTGTGTCTGGTACACCACTACCAGTGTGTGTGTGTGTGTGTGTGTCTGGTACACCACTACCAGTGTGTGTGTGTGTGTCTGGTACACCACTACCAGTGTGTGTGTGTGTGTGTGTGTCTGGTACACCACTACCAGTGTGTGTGTGTGTGTCTGGTACACCACTACCAGTGTGTGTGTGTGTCTGGTACACCACTACCAGTGTGTGTGTGTGTGTCTGGTACACCACTACCAGTGTGTGTGTGTGTGTCTGGTACACCACTACCAGTGTGTGTGTGTGTGTCTGGTACACCACTACCAGTGTGTGTGTGTGTGTCTGGTACACCACTACCAGTGTGTGTGTGTGTGTCTGGTACACCACTACCAGTGTGTGTGTGTGTGTCTGGTACACCACTACCAGTGTGTGTGTGTGTGTCTGGTACACCACTACCAGTGTGTGTGTGTGTCTGGTACACCACTACCAGTGTGTGTGTGTGTCTGGTACACCACTACCAGTGTGTGTGTGTGTCTGGTACACCACTACCAGTGTGTGTGTGTGTGTGTGTGTGTCTGGTAGTCACCAGTCAGTCTCTAGATTAGATTAATGTTGAGAAGACAGAGAGAAATGGGTGAAAAAAAGGTTGCTGCTTTAAGATGTGCAAAAAACTATTTATACTGACAAGTAACTACTAAAACGCATTCAAGTTCAACAAGTTAAATTGCAAATACCAAAAATATATTATAAAATAAGTAGTTTTTTTTATAAAAAAATATAATCATTTAAATTGCTAAATACTTCCAGCAACAATGTTTTACTCTTAAAAAGAAACTAAAACTTTCATAATGTATTGAATCCCCTACTAAATGTTATAAGATCATGATGTTGGCAACAAAAGTGTCATTTCCTGAAATAGCTGGCTGGAGAGGTCCGACGTTGGTAGTAGTGAAGAAAGCTCGGACCCCCCCCCCCCCCATTGCCTTAGCTCATAGTTGCTACTCCCCTGGAACTTTAGGGAGATCTCCTGAGAGATCAGGAAAATCATCATCAACATTTATTTATATAGTGCCAGCAAATTCTGTGGGCAGGGTGACACAAGAGAGCCATATTGAGTGATCACATTCTTGTCCTGCACACATGGTGACACGAATGCCTCATCAAGTCACGCTCACCTCTTCTTTCATACCTCCCCTCAGCATCTCCCAGATGACAGGTATGAAACGCAGGCAAGAATAGGTTAGTCCAGGCAGTAGGCAGCACAAGTAGTTAACAAATAAAAAAAAATAATGGGTGTGTGACTGACAATTCCTCCCACATCCCATGGAAGAATAAGTAAATCTGATTCAGCAAGAGGTCAGTGTCTAACATGATTCTAAACATCGAAAAACAGCTACTAGCTGTGTTTTATTGGTATGGGTGCTATCATCCCATACTAGAGAAGGACCTCTGTTGTGTGAAAATAATATTAGCATCAGTCTAATTGCACCACACTTAATAGACTGCAAATATGCTACTTGGGGGTCTATTTAACATTGGCGGTCAGTGGGCAGCAATAAGATTCATATTGTATTTCTGCGTACCGCAACAATACAAAATGTCCTGATGCTTGAATTTATCAACTACCGCCAATCTAATCTAACTGAAGCCTCCTTCTCCGGCAGCCTAACGCTGCCGGCGAATGGAGAATCTGACCCCAGTAGCTATAGCGCATGCGCAGCTAAGATTACGCATGCGCATTGCGATGGGACCTGGTACTGGATGAACTGAGACTTCTCCAGTGGCAATAGAGTCCATTAACAAGGTAAGTTAAAGGCATTATTTTTTGTTTTTAAAGCTGGCGGTGACAGCCTTTTAGCCACTGCAGTGACCAGCATTAGACCGGTTAAGGCAGGAGAGCTCTCTTGCTTTAACACCTTGATAAATTAAAAGAACAGCTGCGATGGCCAATCTCTGGAGAAAACAGCTGTTTTCCCTAGATTTTTGACTCATCACAGCTTAGTAAATAGACCCCTTGGTGTGCTAACCATCCTTCAACAATAAATATATTTATATATACACAGAGAGAGAGAGAGTTGTTGTTACACTTGGTTATAAAAAGTTAGAATGTTCATTATTAGTGTTCAGTTCAAATTCAAAAGATAAGGTATAAATGGTACAAAAGGAAAATGCCAGCATTTCATTAACATTTCTAAAATAAATCTATGTAATATAAAAGATATTTTCTGTGGGGAACCAGAACGAAAAAAAAAAAAAAAAAAAAAGTGTTTATGCAGCAAAGATCTATTACATTCACAGATAATAGAACTATGTACCTATGTCAGAGTGCAAAGAGGAACGAGGACATCGTGAAATAAGTATTGCAGGTTAATTTTGTTAAATGTGAGGGCAAGGTGCCTCGATTTCCAGTTACAGCTCTGACCTAAGATATATGAAATTGTACTGGTAGCACATGGCCATTTATGGGAAGCCATTTTCACCTGCACTTCTGATTTCCTAGATTCTCCAGTCAGTGGTTCTCTGGTGTAACCACCATGACCACTTGTGGGCATCAGGAGATCTTTCTGTGGCCATCAGCCCTTTTGGTGATTTTAAAGATGTGGCTGCAGTTCTACTAATAGTTTGTATTAGCTGTGTAAATCAGCAGGAATAATAGCTCCTCCTTTGTGTATTTTCAATCTTTTCCCACCTTTGTCTCCAGGGAGATGGGTAGTTACTAAACCAATCACAGTGAGAGAAGGAGATTAATAGGTGGCAAAAGCAGGAAGCAAGGGGAGGAGAAGACTGACATATAAAGTGAAGGGACTGCACAGCGGGCAGGTAAATGATTAGACGCCCCTGCCACCATATAGGTGATACATGCAATAAAGCCATTCCCAGTTCCTCCATCACTTATGCAGAGCGTTTTTACAGGGACGGTTACAAAACCAAGAATTAAGGGATGGGTTTGCTCTTTGTAATGCACAGGGCAGACAATGAGTCCTGTTTGTGCAAATAGAAATGCAATGCGCTAAATTGAATGCTTGCAAAACTTGTTTATTATTTTGTACTATAAAACTTCTTCTAATATAAAGAATTTATAAAAAAAGAAATGCATTGCGCGTAATACCCAATAATATTCCTGATGAAATAATAGGATCATCATAAAGCATAACACTTAAAATGCGGTCGGAAGATCACTACCGATATGGCCCTATGTGTGCGGTCACCTTCTTACTGCACTAACTGGTTGCTGTGGAGCCTGCAGAGAGCTGTCTGCTCGACCCAGATGGACAAATATTTTTTGATTCGTCTACACACCTGTGAGGCTTAATGGAACGTTAATCCTGTCATTTGACACCGGGGTGTAGCCAGTTTGACCCTTGCAGACTATATGAAAAAGTTACTACGCATGAAAGGCATCTTGCAAACTATAAATAACAGTAGAACTGTCTTTTCTAGTGAATTAAATTACAAAGTTCATGGTAACATCAGAATTTCCTAGCACATGCATATATTCGAAAATATAATTATGCAAAAATAAAAAAATATGAATAGTCCTATTGCATGCAGCTTCATACATGGTTTGATCAGGCAAATGCACAAATGCAACTTAGCAACTGCAGGTCCTGGAAGGGTTAAGTACATTTTAATTAGCCCCCCAGACACTAAGACTCCAGAGAGAGAGAGAGAGAGAGAGAGAGAGAGCGAGCGACTGGGAAAGCCCTTACCATAGCAGCTGCGGCTGTTTGGTTCACCTGGTGCTGAGCTGCCTTTATTTTGGCTTGCAGGTGTGCAGGGGGGTGAAAGTACTTGCATTTCTCCCTAGAGCATCGGCCTTTGATGTAATCCATGCAAACTGTTACAGTGTTTTCGTTGGTGTCGATCATGGCGATATCTATCGGATGCGCATAGCGGCAGTCATTTTCACCGCGGGTGCAGTTCCCACGCTGAAATTCTCTGCAAACCTAAACAGATAGCCAAAAAATATAAATATACATATATCATGTCGTCATTATTATTTTATATTTATAAGGTGCCACAAAGGTTCTGCAACGCTATACATAGAACATACAGTAAAAACAGTATATGACATAACAGGAAAATGCAATAAGGTACAATACACAGCAACAGGAAGTCGAACCAGCAACAATGAGACACTAGGCAGGGTATAACCTCTCATTATAACTTGAGGAAAGAGGCATGAGTAGAGGAGGACAAAATAGGGAGCAAGTCAGTGCAAGCTAAGCCTGTTCCTAGGAGGATGTGTGTAGCAAACAGGAACAGAGCCACTGATTGAAGAAAGGAGAGAAGATACAGGTGTGTTGGTAGCACACAAGGGTATGAGGGCCCTGCTTGTGAGAGCTTACAATCCAGAGGGTAGGTCAGTGTTATGGGACAACAGGGATGGGTTAGGAGATCTGGTAGGCTTTACTGAAGAAGTGGAATTTGAAAGCCTGTTTGAAGCCTTAGAGAGAGTTGGAGAGCTTAATAGTGAGAGGCAGTAAGTTCCAGAGGTCGGAGGTATGGCGGCTTTACATGCTAGGGCAAGGTGTTTGAACTGGAGGAAAAGGGAGTCAATGTAGGTACTGGCAGATAGGAATACAGGTGTGCTGGTGGTAATGAAAGGAGGACACGAGGGAAGAGGGCGCTGCTTGTGACAGCTTACAATTTAGAGGATAGGGGCAGATAAATGGGAGAGTCAGGTTAGGAGGAGAGCTGTGAGACTTGAGAGCCGGTTTGACACTTTGGAAAGAGATGGCGAGCCTGATAGGGAGAGGCAGTAAGATACAGAGGAGGAGAGCAGCAGAGAAGCAGCCTTGGAGGCAGGAGTGAGAGGAGGTGAGGAGTAAGGAGGAAAGACAGAGGTCGTTGGTAAAACAGAGATGGCAGGAGGAAGTCTGGAAGGAGATGAGGTTGGAGATATAGGGGGTAGAGGATTAGGTGAGGGCTTTATGTGTGAGGGTAAGGGGTTTGCCCTGTACTCTGTCTGGGATAAGGGAGCCAATGAAACTAAGGCAGAAAGGGGTGGCAGATGCAGAGCATCGGGAAAGAAAAAGAAGACGAGTAGCTGCGTTGAGGATAGGTTGGAGTGGTGAGAGTCGGGAGGAAGGAGGTCAGAAAGAGGGAGGTTGCATTAGTCCAGGCGAGAGATGACAAACGAATGGGTGAGGGTCTTGGATGCGTCCAGAGCAAGAAAGGGTCTGATCCTAGAAATGTTAGGAATGTGAAAAAGGGCATGATCGGCAGAGGGATTGAATGTGGGAAGTGAGAGAGAGAGGAGTCAAGGAGAACACCTATGCAGTGGACTTGCGGGACAGATGAAAGGGCAATGTTGTCTACTGATAGAGATGCAGGGAGGTGAGGGATCTCGGGAGGTTGGGAACAAGTTCCGTTGCATGCTGGATTTGTGTGAAAATACTTTACTGGCATACAGTCTGTTTTTGAGCATGCACAAACGCAATTGCATCCCAATTCATGTCCATATGCAAATTACACTCCTGATTGCCTAGGACTTGAAGGATGTAATGAGGACAGGAAGGGGCAGTTGACCATAGACAATGTACAGTAAGGACATTCCAAAGTCGGACGCATGCACATTCACTTGATTCAAGTGAAAGTGATGCGATAGTGATGACTGACACGCATGCATGCCAGGACATGTGTTTGCAAGTAAGAGAACCCATAAATATGCATTTTTTTTACAAAAATGTTTCTTGAGATCCGCTTGTACTTGAATACGGGCGTACGTGCATGCAAGTTACGTCCGTTTTTTTGAAACGCAAGTTGAGGTCGAAGATTAATCAGACCCATTACGTTTAAGCAAGTGTTGGAACATCCAAGAGGAAATAGCAGAAAGGCAGCTGTAGACACAAGAGTGGAGAGAGGGGTTAGGTCACGGGAGAAGATCTGTGTGCCATCGGCATAGAGATGGTATTGAAGGTTGATGAAATCACCAAAGGATAAAGTGTACAGGGAGAAGACGAGGGAGTCATGAACAGAGCCTTGGTGGATGCGAACATCTAGAGAAAGGGGGGGTATGTGGTCTAAGAAGGTTAGCAATGATAGCCAGTGTAGCAGAGTCCAGGGCAGAGGTGAGGGCGCTGTTCTAGAGGGTGGAGAGGGCAGAGAAGCGAGTCCAGTGAGGAGTACAAAGTATGGCAGTCAATGGCATCAAGGCTACTCTTGATGAGCCAGGCGGAAAAGTTATCAAGAATTTGGAGACAGGGCCTGGTGGGCTGTAGAAGACCACCAAGCGAAGGTGAGTGGGGTGAAACAGGCGAATGGTGTGTCATGTTGAAATGCAGAAATGCAAAAAAACAAAAACAAAACACAACTTTTTCAGCTATACCGAAAGTAGCTGAAAAAATTGAGACCCACAGATTGATCCAAAGGTAAAACTTCAGGTCTGGATAATGGTAGGAATTTAGTACCAAAGAACATAATTGAATTTAAGTACACATCATCTTCGTATGGCGGATGCAGTCATGTTGTAAACACAACCTAAACATTTACTAAGAACTAACCTATCTATTCATTTTGTGATGCAACCTATTGAACTGCTGGCTGCATTTTCATGACTATTAGTTCAGACTACAAAATGACCGTCTTCGCTGTGTATAGGCGATTACAGATTTGCATTGTTTGTTGAAAAAGAAAAATATATAAAGCATTTTGCAATGAACTTTCACTTTTCTATCTCATTTCCCACAAGCCAGTGATTAACCGTTTTTATTACATTAAATGTCTACTAATAATGTAAGCCTTCCCATGTCTGACCTCTGGGAGTCATTAAACTGAATATCAAGCTATGATTGCTGGGAAAATAACATTGGAACACTTCTAGAATACAATATTACTGGCTGAGGAAATAAGAAACATGTATTATCTTCCAACTTTTAAACTAGACACAGAATAACTGCGCTCAGAGAAGAATTTAATGACACAATAATTCATTGTGTTAAAACCAACAATGACAATGAATCGATTATTGTAAAAATAAACCCAATTAGGAATTAAAATAAAAAATAGAAAATTAGAGATAAGAAAATATAAAGTAATTTAATAGAAGCAAACCTATATAAAATAAATTCAGAAAAATCCAACTTTGAAACTATTCACAAATGGATAACACTTGTTACAGGAAGAGTTGTGGGAAATGCAAAGCAGTGTATTACAGTGCACCATTCGCCTCCACACGGTGTAGGCAGTCATTTTGTGTTTGAACAAATATATTCATTGGGGTTACAAGGAACTTTTAGGTTTTAGAATGCTATAGTAATGTTATTGGTTACACAACTACTGCCGCCTCTGTAGGTCTATTAGGCAAAGCAGCTTAGGTGCAGTGTAAAATGAACTTATTTCCAACGTGCGCCTAGATTTGTGCCAAGTCCAGTTGGCTTGCAAAGCAAGATGGCGGTGTTTGCTTGCATGGGTTGAGGAAAGAAGTTGGGCTGAGGGTGGGAGTTCCTCACACCAGTTGCATCTGAATCGCACTTCTGGACACACCCAAACAACTAATAAAAAGCTTCACACAGACACAAACAGTCCTGTAATAAAAACAGTCCTGTGTACTCTGACTCATTAATTGAATCCAAGAAAAAACAGAACAGTATTTTTGGCGAAAAACATGAAAAAGTATTTAATAAATGGGCTGGTTCTAAAGTGGTAGCAGGTTGGATTTCTGACACTACTGTAGAGTGCACCTCTGGATATATTTCCTTCTTTCCGTAACTTAAGCAAACTTCTAGTTTATGTCTCCCGAAAGCAGGGTTGGACTAGATGGTGATGGCGGACCACAAAGTACACCGATGCAAAAACTGAAGGCATCCAGAATCATCCGTAAATTACCTCCTCTGTATGCAGGAGAAAAGTGAACGTAAAAATAAAACTTCGTTCCACAAGGAGGGGTGTACTTCTAGTATGTGGCGCACGTGACTTAACAAAAGTGTCCTGGCCTCACTTTAGAACCCATTATTAATCGTCTTCACTTTAAAGACTTGATCAGAAAACTCAAGGCACTACAGAAATGACAGGTTATAAATACTCTGAATACACGTCAGTGAGCGTGTGTGGCAATTGTATTTTATGACCAAGCCTACAGTCAGCCATAGAGCAAAGACTTATGTCATTAATCATTTCAATTAATACATTTAATCTGAAGCAGGAAGCCTTTAAAGCAGAGGTGCTCAAACCAGTCCTCAAGATCTAGCAACAGGTCATGTCAGCATTCTGTCTATAGAAACAGGTGGGCAAGCAGATTAACTCAACTGTGCGTGATTAGAGAAATCCTGAAAACATGAGCTGTTGGTAGCTCTTTAGGACTAAGTTGGAACATCCCTGCTTTAAAGACTATTATATGCAAGAAACTGTTTTGTAACTTTGTCATGGTCACCCACATACCTCCAACTTGTCTGTGCGCACCAGTTTCTGACCAGCAGAGCCACCAGGTACTGTAACAGCTGGATTTCCAGAAACCAGGACAGGTGTATTTGGTAAAAGCTCTGCAGGAACCAAGCCCATTCCTGGAGAGACATGACTCAGGTATGGGCTAAAAGCCATTGATGGACTTGTTGCAAGTGATGGAGTCACAGGGAATGTGGTCTGCGGATAGAAAAAAAGATTGCATAAGTCCATAATCACGCTGCAATGTTTAACCATGGCAAACTCAGTAAAAGTCATGTAAACAACTAACGATTTTTTTTTACCCCCACTGAATATGTTCATGATCACAAATAAAACCTCATCTGAAAAATAATTAAGCAAAGATATTGCCAGGGATAATGCACCAAACCCCTATTATGCCTTGTTATTATCTGAATACAAAGTCAATAATAGCCTGGTATCCTCTGCAAACAAAGTACAGCAGCCCATGTTCAAGTTTTGTTCAGCCTAATGGTTTCACAAAAGGGGTTCCAGTATTTGGGAACCCAAGTCTAGCTCACTGGTACTCCTAGGCACACCAGACCAGACCTTGGGCCACAATTGCCAATCTGGGCCTGGGCACAGAAATGTCTACTGACCATGTGACATCTGAAGTGAAACCTTTTCAACTGCAACACAGAGTAATTGTAGAGATAACATGTGTTTTGCCATTGGCTATCATACCACTTCTTCAGCATAAAATACACTATGTGAGGTCATGCTGGAATCCATCCAGATCACATGAGAATATCTAAATAACCCAGAACCATCATTGGTTATGGGAAACTCAAATAAACCTCCAGCAGAGTATAATGCGGTTTAATATGTAAATAGGTTACACATTGATTTCCCTCTCTTATGCTGTATAGATATACTATAGACTGCATTCACAAGCATTATATTTTTAAGGTAATAATATGGTCTTAAAATTTAAACGGAATTAAGAAATAAAAAAGTATTCAGAAATAAAAAAATATTTGTGAATTCTGCTGAATCTTAACTTCTTGACAAACATTTGATAATAGAATCACACATATATATATTTTAAATAATATTTTGGCATGTTCCCTTTAAAATAATGAGGAGGTCCAAAAGCCACGATACCATAACAAAGAATTATTTTTATCCAAATTGTGGTTTTTTTTGCAAAATGTAAATATCACACTTTCAATGATCTCTTGGTTTTAGGTTACCAAACATTTTGGGACCATTATTTGTTGTATGTTTATTTCCAATTCACGTTGGATCAAATATTGTAAATCAATTGTGTAAAACCATAAAATTTTACCATTACATGTATCCATGTTGTGTATGAGATAAATGCATGTAATATGCATCATGAAAGTATGAGGCCATAGATAGGCATAGCGGGGTGGCAGAATGAATGAGAACTTAGCTGTTAGATTCTTTATAAGAATATAAACAAAATACTGCATTTTAAATGCAGTTTAGTGTATAGTGGATGCTGCCATATTGTTTATCTGAACATTTGTCAATTCACTAGCTATTAGTGACATTATTGAGATACACCATTCAAGCCACTATTTAGCAATCAATCCCCCTCCCAAATGGAATAACTACTGTTTGAGTTGCTGCCATGTTGCCCTGTTAGCATTGGTGACTAGTTGTATTCATTCATAGCAGTCCAGGGAGTTGAGCCCTGAAGAACTGGCCGCTATCTACTGAAGAGGTGGTGAGTATTACAGCAGGTGTCGGGGGATCTAGAAACCACACACAGTCATGCCAATGGAGGGCAGGAATGATCACTACCTCTGGGTGGTATTGTTGATTGTGAGCAAATAAACTGTATACAATTATATTCTGCTGGCAAAAAACACACACATACTAATATATATATATATATATATATATCTCTCAATCTTTTGCTAAATGCATTCAACCATCTTTGTGAAAATATGACATTACAGTCATTTGTAGTTCATAAACATTATTATATTTTTTTTCTTCAAGTTATGTCTATGAATGGAATCCTAAGTGTGGGAAAAAGAGCAAAACTCATTGGGGAACATTTATATAATTGTTCTATAGGGCAGCAATAGGCAACAACTTACACTTCAGGGGCCGCGTGGGTGGTCCTCTAACCCTGAAAAGGGCCGCACCTTACTCTTTACACTCCATATTAATTTAGAACAATATATTTAATCAAAGAAAGAGACATCTATATGTAATAACAGGTCAGCAGGCGTTTTAAACGCGTTACAAGCTATAACAAACAAACCTGACAAAGCAGGAAGGAAGGAACTGTGGGCCAATCACTGCTACAGTGCAACTGTGTAGAAAAGGTGCTATCCATAAGGTGCTATCATTGGTGCTCCCTGCGCTCGGCCAATGACCGTCGCCTCTCCTCCTCTCTGATTACCTCTTCCCACTCCAGAATTCAAGACTTCTCCCGGGCAGCCCCCTTCACTGGAATGACCTCCCTCGCTCTGTCCGTCTCTCTCCCACTCTAAGCTCCTTCAAACGGGCACTAAAAACCCACCTGTTCCTCAAAGCCTACCATCCTTCCACCTAACCCGCTCTCCCCTTCCTGCTCCCGTCCCCTCTTCTCTCCTTTACATCAACTGGCCCCCGTTTGTTCCTGAGTTTTGTTCACCCTCCCTTAAGATGTAAGCTCATTTGAGCAGGGTATATTTGGTATATTTGTTTACTCCTCAGTAATGTTTTACCCTGTACTGTCTTTTGTTTGTGCATTGTACGGCGCTGCGAAACTCTTGTGGCGCCTAACAAATAAAGGATAATAATAATAATAATAATAATAATAATAATAATAATAATAATACATAGCAACTAGACATTTGCTTTCATTTTATATTTTGTACTGGAAAAACGACAGCTGCAATCTGATTGGTTGCTATAGGCACCTCTTCTACACAGCTGCCTGTAGAATGTATTTTCATGCATGAAATCCTTTAAATTCATGTTTGCTTTTCTATCTTTGGTTTCAATAGAAACAAAATTTGTGCACCCTTACATGTGCAAATGCATCTCCCCTGCCTCATGCCTCTGTTTATGTGTATATATCGTTCTTACAAGCGATCACAATACAAGCCAGTAAATTGATATTGGAGCAGACAGTCAGGGGTCGGGTCCTAAACCACTTTAACGTATTTAAACTATACAATTGTCTGACCATGCAGAAAATCTGCTTTCTGCCCTCATCAGGTATAAAAGAATAAACTTCCAGTAAGGCGTGTTTGCCCATTTAAAAAAAAAAAAAACTGTGTGTAGCGCTAAACTATCATTGCATGTGCCCATTGCTTACGGCAAGTGAAGCTCTCAAATGCAAAGTGCAGCTTTACTGGTGCATGTTAAATGAATTCAACAGCTGTTAATTACAGCAACTCTGTACATGTAACTTATCACTTAGTGACATTATCTTAAATTGCCATTCCTTTCCTGGAGCCCTTGCTCAGGGTCTGATGAGCGCTGAGTGCAAGTCTTTAAAAATAATAGACAACTTACAGGCGGGTTTGAGGTTAAGTGGGATCCATGCACATGATTATTCATGATAAATACAACTGCGACAGACAAAACATTTCCATTTCCCTCTCGCATATAAAGCAGTCGGTATTGACTGTCATTCATCTTGCTACACTACAAAAATTACATTTATCATATTTACACCCCAAGATATTTGTGTGGGGGGGGGGGGGGGGCGCACTACATGTTTGCTGTGTTTAAAAGATACAGTCTTGTTATACATCCATGACAGCTGTTCTTTATAACCTACAACGTTAAAACGCTAGCACATCTATAATTCAGAAGTCCTAAATGTAGTGCAGGTTACTTAGTTTTAGTTCAGAAATAGCAACGGTAACTAATCTCCAAGCACAGACGTAATAAAGGTCTACAGAAATGACTGCGCTTGACAGTATTCATGCTTCTTTTTAATAGTAACTGTACAGTACCGCTCTTTAAAATATTTATTTGCATTAAAAACAAGAACATAATACAAGAAGGAAAATGTATCACACTGGCAATAATGAAAATGGTCATAGCAATAATCATTGATTATATAACAAATAGAAAATGCAGCATCTCTGATAATAAAATGAAGAAAAAAAAACGAAAATCGGCTGGCACGGCCGAGTATTAATCTGGTATAAAGCCTTTTAAAAATGTTAAAAGTTTTCTCACAAAATGAAGCAGGGCTATGGTCATAGGGATCAAATACAAATGCTTAGGATTTCCCCATAAGTATGCGGCTTTCATACCGCGGAGTACACAGGATATTGGCAATGCATCTATAAAACTCTCCCACAGTTAGAAAAATGTTCCCATGTTGAATCCATCAATGGGGAACACATGAAACATCGCTTCTTTCAGTTAATGTTGGTGGTGAGTCATGTATCTACATATGCAGAATATGTTTCCTTGCCACAGCGGATGTTGCCAGTTTTTGCTACCTTTGGTCATTTTGCTGATGAGACTATACCCAGGATTGCCCATTGAGAACATAATGGTACATAATTAAGTAGGTGTTCATCGCACACTGTCTTATCTGTGCCCAAAATTATTTCATACTAGGGCAATTCCTCAAACCGTGATAGAGATTGGCTTTATAGTGTATGTCACTTAAGATATATCCAAGAGTCAGAAAGTTTATTCATATAACATCTGTGTGGTGAAAAGTACATAGCTTTGAAAAGATGTGAAACATTTCTTCAATCTAAATATTTATTGACAGAGTAGTAAGTGAATCATCTTAACAATTGATATGTTTCTAAAGTAGGGCAACCATTGTGCTATGACTGGTATTTTAATGGAGTGGTCTACCAAAATTCTAATTCATTGTATACCTCTAGCTGCTTATTTAATGAAGGGGTAACTTAACCATACTGAAACTCCTTATTACCCAGCAAAAGACGACAAGTCTGATAGATATTGAGGTGATGTGTGTGCCTCAACATATGCCATGTCATCATTAATACAGGCATATTTAAAATGGTTTCCAAGAGCTCTTTTTGTACATGTGGGAAGGATGCATAGGTGTCTCATCCATGCAACCAGTCACATACATAACACAACAGGGCCGCATAATAATAATTAAGGACATTTGACAAACTGATGCCTCCATTGTTGTAAGTTCAGTGTTCTCCCAAGAAAATTTTGCCAGCCGGGTGCCATTAAGAAGTAGCCGGGTGGTAGCACTGTAATACTGTACAATAATGTTGGAGGTTATTGCCTACAGCTGCCAGGACTGGTCAGACTGGCGGTCAGTGGTCTAACACACACTGCTGGCTGTAGTGCTCACATAGTAGAGCCTGTTCTAATAGGAGAAACAATGGTTTGTTCTATTATAATAGGATCCTGCTGGGCTCCAAGAGCCGGGTGGTTAGTAAAAACAACCCGATGGAGCACCGGGGAAATAGGTGCTGGGGAGAACGCTAAGTTAACTATACCATTTCTCAGACTTGTTTTGCTAGTAGTTTAATGTCACTGGCAAAAAATCAATGTAAAGACTTTGGTCTCATATAGGAATGTAAGCACCAATTTACGGGAGACAAATCTTATGTTTAACATGCTAGGGGCATGGTCGAAAATGAAAATGTCCCCATTATCTGGAGTTTAGCCTGTGAAACAAGTAGTCAGAGGTTAATATGTAGTCAATAACGAGAAAAAGAACAATGAGCCTGGGAATGAAATATATATGTTTCCTCAGTCTGATTATATAACCTCAGTGGGTCGGAGTTAAAGACTTGTCTTTATGAATGGCATAATTTCCCAAAGATGGATCCAGGGAGCCTTAGTCTTGCCTTATGTATCTAATGTGTCACCTACAGTGTTGAAGTCCCCTCCCGTTAATAGGTTTGGCATCTGTTTGTGAGCCAATAATGGAGATCATTTAGAAAAAATGTTTGGGAATACTGAAAGCATAAATGATTATAAATGTAACTTTCTCCTGCCAACACTACATTTAACACAATGTATTTTCCCCACTGGGTTCAGGATGGTGTCTATTATTATTAGGTATGATAATCATTTGTTAAACAGTGTAACCACACCTTTATGTCAACAAATCAGAGACACACACTCTTCTTAAATTGTCCCTCAAACCCAATTTATCTACTCCTTCCAATGTCTCCCAGAGGTAGACTATATCTGGAGGTGGGGCTTTAACAGGCATTTTCACAATATTGTCTTTTTACTGGAGTATTTAGTTTCATTCCATGAAACAAGAGAAAATGAAGATGTAATGTTTTGTGTTATGGGGTTGTGATTGCATGCTTATCCAATACCTACTTTGTGGTGTGCAAAGGAATGCTGAGCTTCAAAAGGTATAGGGGATCCCCCGTCCCAGCAAGCAGGAGATGCGTCCCTCCTATTCCCTAGGACCATGTCTCGGCCGTGCCAGGCCAGATACTTACAAAATAGAAGAATACAAGTTAGATAAAAACCAAATTTAACAGTCGTCAACTCAAAACAACATTTTTAACTATTTACCACCAGAAATACTACTAGAGGATACTCATGTCTTCATGAGTACACCTTGTGTAACCCAAAAAACACTTAACAGATTTATTTCTGGAAAATGGGAATTATGAGCAAAATTCATAGAAACATGATATAGCTTTACAGGGATCAAATAGCTAGATAAAGTATTACAATACTTTTCTGATTGTCAAAAAGGAATTTGCAAATTGAAGAAAAGTCCCATCTTTTAGGGAGACCATGGTTGAGGAGGCTTGGAACATAAGAACTTCTTATACGCTCCCACTAACAAGTTTCTCTTTTTGCCATATGCAGTTAGCAAAATGTCATAAAATATTCTATTACCAGGTCTATTAGCATTGCTATCTTTTCTAGGCCTAGATGATGAGCTCTATTTTTACAATTTCAATTATATTTTATTTTGTATATGACATATTGTATGTATGGCAGATGTCAAATCTTTGCAGAGGACGTTTAATAGGATTGTGCTCTTAATTGACTCAAGGATGACAACAAAATCTGGCATGGTTTTCAGGATCACCAACTTTATCAGCAAGATATTTCATACACGGATATTCAATAGAGCCTTCTGTGGGTAGTGGACAAGGAACAGAAACACCAATATAAAGTAATTTAATAGGCTGTTGGGCCACCATGTGTAGCTCGTATGTGCCATGGTACGGAGCTTACTAATGACTACAATTGTACTGGAGTATTGTAGAACCAATCCTAAACAAGAATGTCACCTAACTGATGTCTAGTTGATTAATAATAGGAAATACTGTCTCAGGAATCATTCCAGAATATCCAATAAATGGTCAAATGGGTGTCTGAGATGGCCATGACTTCTGGATTCTATTCATGTCCTACTGAAAACCATTGGGTGACCACACCTGCTCTGTGGATGGGGCATTGACATCCTGGAAGATACCCCTCCAGATAATAAAGAAATGCTGCAAAGGGGGTTGAAGAGAATCACCCAATATCAATAAGAAGCAATCGGCATTGACCTGGCCATTTAATGGAATGATAGCACCCAAATCATGCCAGGAAAATATGCCCCACAACACATGCCTGTAAAGTTATTTAGATTGATACCACAGCTGTGATCAGATTTATCACCCATCACCATGTTCTTGAGAAACCTTTGATCATATTAAATCTCTCCACTGCCTGGTTTCATTGCCTGGGCTCTATGCACCACTGAACTTTCATATGTGCATTGCCATGTGTGATGGGTGGTTTATGCACTGCAACCAGGCTATGAGACCCACTCCACAGGTTAAAGTTTGCAGTCAATTAATCTGCAATTGCTCACGTCTTTTGCTTTTTAAATTAATGCATGGATATCAGGGTCGTGATGTGTACCCACTGTTTCCCTGGTTGCTGATTTTTTTCCCCTTCAGCCTCCCTGTGATCCAGAAAGAACCACGGGGGCATCAGGGAACCCCAGGTTTTTCATGGTTTACCAATTTTTAGAATTTATAGTTCCTGCTCATTCACAAATTCAGTGTTTGCGTTACTTGCAATTTTACATTTTTATTTACTTTATGAAATTGAAATAATGAAATACTTATTGCACTTCACTCTTGCACTAACAACAGTTTAGTATTCCTGTTTTGATAACAGGATCACATTGTCAAATTTCAGATATTTACAGTATGAAAAAAATAAAATCGATTTTTGAACCAGCAATCACAAAATAGTATAACTAGCAGATCCCTTATGTGATGTTTCTGCTCTTAAACAATATTAATCTCCACCAACGATCTAGATCAAGACATACTTTTTTAAGCAACATAATGTTCCTGAAACATATTGTTGAAGACTCTGTTCCCGTATTAGTAGTAATAACAGGTGTTCTACAAGCAGCGATGCTGGTGAACCTAATAACGATCTGCAAGAGCCTTTTACCAACTAGAGTTATTAACAAAGTAATTCTGTGTTGACAAGTGCTGAAGAGTGGGCATGGCCTGTATTCCTTCCAAGGACATTTCCTAGCTGTAATTGTCCTGCATTTTAAGTGCTGTGTAACTTACATTCTGGATTAATCAACAGAGTGTTATCTGGGAAATTAAGTTGTTGTGGAGAAACTTTATCCCAATGTTTCGGTGTTTATGTGAAGAATACACACAGATGCCTTTCAATGATCGGACAGTCGCTATATAAATTCACATCAGTCCCTGCCCCATTGGAGCTTACAGTCTAAATTTCTTAACATACACACACAGACAGCACAGACAGACAGACAGACAGACAGACAGAGAGACTAGGTTCAATTTTGATGGCAGCCAATTAACCTACTAGTATGTTTTTGGAGTGTGGGCGGAAACCGGAGCACCCGGAGGAAACCCACGCAAACACGGGGAGAACATACAAACTCCACACAGATAAGGCCATGGTCGGGAATTGAACTCATGACCCCAGCGCTGTGAGGCAGGTGTGCTAACCACTTAGCCACCATGCTGCCCATAACTAACCTATGCATTTTCCAGGCAGCTCTGATCCTGTCTATCTCAATGGAGCAGTGTAAAATACAATATATACACAGTGTTCTCCCCAGCACTTATTTTTGCTCCACCCGGCTGTTTTTACTTGCCACCCGGCTCATGGAGCCCAGCAGGGTCCTATTATAATAGGACAAACCATTGTTTCTCCTATTAGAACAGGCTCTATGTAAGTACTATAGTCAGCAGTGTGTGTTAGACCAGTCCTGGCAGGTATGGGCAATAATCTTCAACTTTTTTCATTATTATTGCAAAGTATTAAACTGCCCCCATCCAGCTACTTCTTAATGCCACCCGGCTGGCAAACTTTTCTGGGGAGAGCACTGTATAGAGTAAGTCACACTGATAGTTTTATGATTTATTAAACCTGGCTCAGACATTTAATAACTGGCTAAGGGCACTGATGCTTCAGTATAGGTGCATCCATTAGTTACTATCTACTCTTAAGCATGTATACAATTGTTAGGAGAAGTCCACCTTTTGTGGTCTATAGGTATTCAACCTAAGTGGGCCATGAAGGATCCTCTGTCAAATGAAGCCCCTGCTTAACATCTATAGTTTAGTTATCTCAGATTCAACTTTATCTGCACTCTTTATAGAGGACGACCACCACATCTGCACCATGTGCCTGGTGCCACTGACTTTCAAAAGTCCTGTTTTAGAGGCAAACTGCACGGTTATGAAACCTAAACAAATAGTTTCCATTACCTATTTGTCTTTAAATGGAGCCTAGGAAAGGACACAATTTCACTCCCCTTAACTGCTGAAAATCCAGTGTAGGGATAAAGAATTTGGGTTCTGTATTATCTACACAGGGGTACTGTGCTGATCCAGCAGTGTAGCCCTGCCTTCTCCGTATCACAGTGCTGGCTTGTACCAGTGCTTCACTAGCTGTCCCCTGTACATGAACGAGCACTTATCATGCACCGAGGCCTGGCCACGCTAGAACGTTCTGTGTCTGATGAATTGTCAGGAGAGTAAGGAATGCCTACAAGGCACGATTTGTAGTCTAACACAGAAACAGGAAGAACAGAAAGCAGCTGAAAAATAAAGCTGTGATTGAAGTATCCACCTGCACGAGTGAAGTGAATGTATGCCTATGATATATATATATCTATCTATCTATCTATATATATCTATATATATCTCAATTATACTTGCCTACTTTTTAAATCTGTCACATTATCTTTTTAGATCACGTGACAGAGGGTAGGAGGGGGCGTGACAACTTTGTTGCGTCACTGTAGCCCCGCCCCACTATAAAATACAGAAATTCAAGGTATTGAATAGCAGGGGCAGGGCTTAATGACGCGATTAAGCAGGGTCCAGGAGGTTTGCCTACTCTTCCGCAAAATTCTGCGAGGTAGGCAAGTGTGATTATATATATATATTTTATGTTTCTGACTGTTCCCTGGGGGTGTGGTTAACAATGCAGTGCAGTGTCCTGCACTGTGAACCAAACCCATCAAATGTAATCAGTTTTTTCCCCACAGTTAGTAAACACTACACTGATAAGCCTGAAATATATCACCTTTTTTCCCCCAAAGTCAGACAATCTAGAAACTGTTTCCACATTAAAAAGTATGAACAATATTTGTGACAAAGTGGCCATTGATCATTGCCTAGTTTAGCAGTTGGGGGACAGAAAGCTTCAGCAGCCACTACAAGAAGGTAAAAGAACACAGCATATGGCAGAAATATAAGGGATACAAAGAACAACACATGCAGGTAGATTTTTTTTGGCATGCTTATCCTCAAGTCTATGTATATTGGCAGGGACGTTCACTGGAGAAATCCAGGTGTCTAGAAAATCCAGGTTTAAAGTTATTCCTAGTTGGCCATTATGAAATGATATGAAGAATACATATGTAACTTTGAAAAGTTTTGTTCAAATAAAACAATGTTCATAAACTAAATCAATATGCCCTATATTAGCAATAAAACTAAAGCAACACTAAAAAATAGAACAATGATATAATAAACAAGTTAATATAAGTCTACAGGGAATAAAGTTCATGTATAAAATTATTATAAATGTATGATGGTTGATGAAGATGGGTACTGTTATTTCAGTACTTCTCCTCAATAACCTCCCCAAGAATCCATTATTTGGAATTTCTTTTAACCTGTGTCATGAAAAACTCTAAGCAAAATCAAAATGTAAAGACGCGTCTTTGTACTTATTTCTAATGACTAACGTCCTTTAAAAGACAAAAACGATGGCAAAGGACACAGTAACCAGTAGGTGAATCTGCTGCATAGACAAGTTACTTACAATTGGCTGTAGCTGAGTGCCGGGGAGCATGAACTGCATCTGCTGTGCGAGCATTGCAGCAGCTGTCTTCTGCTGTATAAGGTTATTTCGTCCATTGATTTCTAGCTGGGTTTTTAAGTGCGGCGGAGGGTGCAGATATTTACAGTTTTCTCTCGTACACCGACCCTAAGGAGCGACAGGGAGAAAGTGCGGTTAGCTCACAGTATGTGCGTGATCAGAGTTACAACATCGTAAAACTATGGGCATACTGAGAAACCTATAAGACAAATGCTATAATCTTCAAATTTACAGATGTTACACAAAGAGAACAAAGAGATGCGTTTGACCCACAATATCCAGCGTTCATGATATCCGTGAAGTGTGTGCCAGCAGCATATGGTCATTATACATATACAATTTCTTACTTGCAAAGAAAGGATCCATTGTTATTCAGTGTACATCCTGCATGTAGTTTAATCATGATATTATATCAAGTACAACAAATAAATAATACAATAATAAAGTACACCTACAGAACATATGCTCATACTTATTTATTTTACTTACTTATTTTTTGTGCAATTCTTGTCACTCAATTATGCTAGTAGGCAGTGGTCAATAATACACTGGTTTTATACACTGAAACACATACATTTAATAGTGCTCTTTGCAGTACCAGATTAAAAAAATAAAAAAATTATATATATATATATATATATATATATATATATATATATATATATATATATATATATATATATATATATATATATATATATATATATATATATATTTTATCTCCAGCAGAAACTGGCCATCCTGGTCAGGTCCAGATTTGCTAGAAGACCTCATAAGTTTCGACGGAAAATTGAAAAGGCTGCAGTCCACGCCTCATTTGTGTCTTGTGTATGTCCGATCATTGTAATTAGTGGCTGAACATGTTTCTTTTATACACTTATATGTTCGGGCAGAGGCAGGTTGAGAAAAATTTGGCCAGACGGATATTTATCAGTCAGGTTCATGGTGTTTTTAAAGGAGCACTCTCCGTTAACTGTAAACTTAAATAGCGTATGACTTATCATTACCCAAGCCCTGGGAACTGCATACTAAGTTTTTTCCAGCTGCAGCTTTGCTGTGCTTTTGCCAGTGTTGCACACAGGAAAGTAAGGAGACTGACATAGGACATTAATAGTAAACCATCAATAAGTCGCTCGGTCCATCCAAAACCGAACATAGGTAGTGGGGAGGACTGGTGAAGGGGGACTTTCTGAAAACATGGGCCCAATAAATAGGACAATATAACCATATGTTAGAGGCACAGAGTGCTGTATTAATGGAGGCTTGAGGGAGAGAACAGCAAAAAAATAAATAAAAAAAGGTAAGTCTGATCCTGGCTATTGAATGTGTCCGGTATTTCAAGTATGCAACAAACCAAGGCCTTGCATACTAAAGTAATTGCTATTGTATTGGTTTAATGTGCCTGTTTTTGTAGCAGAAAGGGTGATATTAGGAAATTCAAAAAGGACAGCACACAGATAAATATAAGTTGAACAATCAAAAAATACAAAATGAACTATAGGTCATGGAGAACGAATATGGAAAACCTTGTGCGCAGGAAAAGGTGATGTTGCCTGTTGCAAGTGCAACCAATTATATTGTAACTGGTCTGTTACTAGTACAGCCTACAAATGAGCGCTAAGGTCTTGTTGGTCGGCCTAGTGCAGTTCCTTTTGAGCTTGACAAGTGCAATAGGATCATCGAGGGAGGCTGCTATCTGAACACCTCGTATGGGAAACTATTCTGTCTTTAAACCGTGCTCCTTGTGAGCATACTTGTCTACTCTCCCTATCATCACTATCATCATTTATTTATATAGCGCCACTAATTTCGCAGCGCTGTACAGAGAACTCACTCACATCAGTCCCTGCCCCATTGGAGCTTACAGTCTAAATTTCCTAACACACACACAGACAGACACACTAGGGTCAATTTGAAAGCAGCCAATTAACCTACTAGTATGTTTTTGGAGTGTGGGAGGAAACCGGAGCACCCGGTGGAAACCCACGCAAACACGGGGAGAACATACAAACTACTCACAGATAAGGCCATGGTCAGGCATTGAACTCATGACCCCAGTGCTGTAAGGCAGAATTGCTAACCACTACGCCACCGTGCTGCTCCTAGACACGTCTTACAGTGTGTCTGGAAGTAGGTGAGCAGAATGTGTAGTGAGCTCCCTATAGTAACAAAACGATAGAATAGAATAGAATATGACAAAGTACATACTTGATGCTTCATGGGTAGATTGACCCACTTCCTCAGGAGCAATACTCATGTATAAACTTCTGGTTTCAGGCCATTCTATGTCATTTCTTTGTGTCATGATCCCTCAATGTACAGTGCTGCATAATAGGACGGAGCTTTATAAATAAAGCATAATACTAATGAGTAAAAAGTATGGACTTGTATAGCTACTAGAAGGGGTATGAAACAAAGTACAAAAAATGCGTGTGGAGCAGTTGAATTGGGAAACCGTGCTCGGTGTGTGTTAGATTGGATTTGAAGGAGTTGTGATTTAAATAATGGTGACAGTTTCTCACAGTGTGTTCATGTCACATAATAGAAGGAGTTGAGAAACTGCCTCTCTTTCTTGGGTTTAAAGTCAGATTTGCGTCTATAAGGACAAGAAATACCAGGACATAAAATGATGTATAAGGGTTTCAATTTCTCTATCGGAACTATCAGCCCATAAGACTGATTCTCACGTGGAATCAGCACTAAAGGACAGAGTTCTGTGTAATGATGGGTGTCGCATGTGATGTTTCTAGTTTTAATTGTTGTTTGGTACAGTATCCTTTTAGACAGCTGTTGGTTAAACTGATTGAGATCCACAAGGAGATTGAAAAGGTTGGGTGGAGCAGTGGGTGCAAATAATAATGCTTCGCTGTGGACTCTAATTTATGCAGAACTCACTAATGAGAAAGATGTTAAATATACAGCACATTTACTGGATTCGTTTAAAGACTACTGTCTGGGATATATTTTCCCTCCTCCTCTTTTTCTAAACTTGTGTTGAGATTGCCTGCTTTCCTGGGTATTTGCAGGCTTACTATAGATGTCACGTGCCTTTTTATTTGTGATTTCCATAAAAGAGCTTTAAGGGTCTATTTAGCAATAGTTTTGCATTTAAGGCTTCTCCCTATTTACCAAAGCACCCAGCCAGTGAAGACTATCGCCATTGCAGGATGGTAATGGCAGATGCTTCCCACAAGATAATAGGATTTATTAATTAAAGAAGCAATTTTTTTTTCCTTTTTTTAAAAAAAGTATTATATTTTTCTTTTATTTATATTTTTTTTAAAAACTTTATTTATTTTTATTTTTTGAAGAATCTAGAACTGGAAGTCTAAGGTAGCTGATGCATGCTCAGAAGGGGTGGGGTTGGGTTTTTCCGGCTCTAAGAATGCTGACAAAACTTTCAGCAATGTAAAAATTGCAATTAGCATAAGAGCAACAAGCAGTAAATACGGGACTTACCATGTAACTGACTTCCAACATTCCCCCCCACGCTTAATTGCCGCCAGATGTAAAATGCGACTTTGTTAAATGTCTCCAGCAAGAAATGACGCCAGTTATGATGGCCAGAGTGAGATTGCCAGTTTTAAAGCGGCAATGGGCGGACCCGCCGCCTGTATAATGTAATCCAGGCAGGGGGTACGCCAATTGCCTCTTTAAAACCGGCAATCTCACACTGCCATTGTAACAGATGTCATTTCTTGCTGGAGACATTTAACAAAGTGGCATTTTACATCTGGCGCAAATTATGCATGGGGTGAATGTTGGATGTCAATTATACGCCAAGTCTGTATTTATGGCTTGTCAGCTTTATAATAATAACAATTTTGACGTCGCTGAAAGTTTTGTCAGCATTCTTAAAGCCGAATGACTACCATCGCTCAGAAGGTCCCTGCACTGGACTGGTGAACAGTAAGACTCTTCTGTCAGCCAGTATCACCTCTGTTCTATTGGGGACCCCGATATGTTCTCTGTTCATGACTTCCCACCAGCCTCTATTCCATCCTCACATTATCACACAGCGTTGTACACGGTTACAATTACTGCATCCCACAAGATCAGCACGCTCAACTCCTGCTGCTATAAACCTTTTCTGAACTGGTTGGCTATAGATTGTTCTATCCAAGCCCACTTCAACACTGAGAAATACCCAGGTGAGCAGGAGATAATGATTGAACACATTAATGTGCTCACACCCTAGCCAAATACATCTTTACAAAACTCTGATTCCAAGCACATAACTAAACACATCCGAGACTGGGGAACTAGCAGGCGGTGGCACTGTTTAAATTGTTTGAAAGATCAGGAGACCCCACATGAAAAGCTACAGTAGTAAAGAAAAATAATGCAACCATATTTCAGTACTCCTGAGAAACCTGGAATTCAACAGCATCCATACAAATGTAAAAACAGCTGGAATAAAAAGATAATTTTCCATAATTCTTCCAAATTTATTGTCATGTATGTTATTGCTATGTAATTTGAGGGTGGGGGGGGCATGTTTCTTAAATACAAAACCAGCTGCATGATATAAGACAGATGAGGGAAGGGTCAAATTTCATTAAAATTCGGAGACAAAATCTTCCTCCTACTGCCAAGTCTCCAAATATATAAGAATATTAAATTGCAGGATCCAGCCTGGCATTAATTTAATAATGCCTAAATGGATGTTACCATCATTATTTAACACTCAGACACTAGCACAGAGGAAACATGAAATGACAGGCTTCCTACAGTCAATATACACTGCTTAATTATAGGCTGTGCTAGTTTTATGTTCCAGAAATAAAATAATTCTCAATGAATGCCACAAAATACAGCTTTCAACTCGTCTGCCCCTCCCTAGCACCAGCTCTTGGCTGTGTCTTTTCCTAAGCTGATGAGTTCAATGCAATAATTGGTTGGCATCTGATGTTGGCCTGGATGGAGAATTCAGCACTTGGGCACACAATGGCACTTCTGTGTTATATGTCCTGAAAAAGCAATAGGAGGAACAATTGCGTAACCCCAGAGACATCCAAATCCTTCTACTTTATACTACTTCAGTGATACAACATAACATTATCATTCATTAATAAGAGAACATAATGACCATACATTTGATGGATACACTTAGATAAGGAACGTAGGCAGACTAGATAAACCAAGGCTGTCCATTTTCAAAAGGAATATAAAATATTTGACCAGGATTTAAAATGCCATAGCAAATTTGACTTAAGTACAGTTGGTTATCCATTCCTGATACAGACATAGCGGTCACTATTGAATTAATGTAACTAGCCCACTGGAGCTGCTTTCAGATTCAGAAGAAACCCAGCGGCCACACCACCAAGGTCTTTGGGTTTCCTCCGGGTGCTCTGGTTTCCTTCCACACTCCAAAAACATACTGGTAGGTTAATTGGCTGCAATTAAGTTGCCCTTAGTCTCTCTCGGTCTGTGTGTATATGTTTGGGGATTTAGATTGCAAGCTCAATGGGGCAGGGACTGATGTGAATGAGTTCTCTGTACAGCGCTGATGAATTAGTGGTGCTATATAAATAAATAGATGATTATGATAATGTAGCAGAAGCTCTAGTTCAGGCCTTGCCAACCTGTGGCTCTCCAGGTGTTGTATAACTACAAGTCCCAACATATTTTCCCAGCTATCGGCTGGCTATCTGCTATCAAAACATGAAGGGGGCTTGCAGTTTCACAACACCTGGAGAGCCACAGGTTGTCCAGGCCTGCACTAGGTCTTAAGACTTAAATCAGGAACATCTAGTTAGAGTTTGTATTTACACGCTCCAATATAAGCTTTGATAACTCTAACATGATCACTTTCACCCTACACAAAATGCTCTGCTGCTGAACTTCCCACTTATTTTCCTATTGCCGTTACCTGGGCTGAATTAGTTAATTGATAAGTAGTTGTCAAACATCACATAATAAATTCAGCATAGAATACGGGAACAGAATGTTGTACATGGAAAGGATTATGTTGGTGGGTTTGCAGAGACTGGTATATGATGTTAAGATACAAGCTAATACACAAGCTAAAGAAAACAGTTCTATAACTGTAGATAATATTAAAACACAAACTTAAAAATAGATATACCAAACCTCTAAGGCTACAGGCTTCTGACCAACACCTATGCTTACCTTCCTATTCCACAGTAATGGCAAGATGAAGAAAGACTCTAAAACAGCATTTTAATTATATCAACTATAATTCACAAGTGAAATCAATATATGCAAAACATATCCAATAAAGCAGAAACCCATGAGGAAGACGGTGACTGGAAGATATCTGCTGAATGACTACACTTTATAATAACTGACAAGCTCTGTGCAGAGAATATCAGCAAAACTAGAACTGCTGAACATAAACATCACCCAGAAGCATACAAATCCAAAGGCAGGTTTCTGATAAGAACAACAAAACACAACATTCTCAAATCAACAACAGAACACAATTGTGAGAGCAGTGTGGCAAACAGCATTGCATTGTGTGATCTCAAGGTCACAGTTTTCCGTCAAGTCCCACCCAGCCTCTTCCCTTCTAACTTATTGCTTTTTCTGTTGAAATACAAAAGATTGTTCTATTTAACTTATCAATGTACACAAAAATTGAACACAGGTCTAATATTTCAGCTATATGTCATGCTTATTTCATTATATCCATCCTTGTCATCCTTTCCTTCCTCCCCTCTGGCAGATCCCAGAGGGGAGGTCAGGTGGCAAGTGTGGGAGGGGGCGTGGTAATGCCTTTTCGTCACTGTAGCACCGTCCCATCACCATTCACATTGGGGGCAGGGATTTAATGAAAAGTGCATGAATAAAAGAATGCATGGTTACTCATGGACTCGTTCCCACCGCTACAATGTCAAATTTTACTGCTATGTCTTTACTGCGTTCTACCAGTAGAATAGACTCATTTTCCAGTAAAAAAACACAGCTGAAGACTGCTGCAAATCTGGTCCCATAGATAGCCATTAAATGTTGTTGGAGAAGGTCACACCAGTGATTATCCTGTAGAGATCTACTAGTAGTTGCTGAACACAGCAAATTTGCTCAACAGATAAAACACATTGTTGCCTACTCTTCGTTAAAGTCAGGGAGACTCCCGAAATTCTGGGAGTCCTCCAAGACTCCCGGGAGAGCAGGGCAACCTCCCGGGTCCTGGACACACATAATTAAATGTGGGTGTGGGACTTACAACGCAAATCGTGCACCATTGTGGCCCCCATAAAAGGCTAGAACTAAAGATGTGTACTTAGGGGAAGATTCCATACCTATATCTCCTCTTGTAAAATGAAATCTAATTTATGCTAATGTCCAGGTATTATTCATTCTGCACAAAACGCCCTGATTAACCAATGTCTAACCAGCTTCATCTGTCTTTTGGAGTAAGATTTAACTCCTTCTACAGTCAATGTAATATTGCTGCACTAATCCACGCCTGTGTCTATTAAAATGAATAAATATATGCGCCAGTGCAAAAACTGACATCACAATCAGGAAGGCCGATTTTTGACATGCAACTTAGTTTTCCACATGCAGAAATAACCCATCACCTTATAGACATTTCTATTAGACTTCTCTGTAAAACACATGACTAATCACAATTTTACATCTTTACTGCTTTAATAAATATTACAAACCAGACAAATTCTTTCACAAGTGCTGGGGAAAGGTTACTTTTCTGTTTGATAAGTAAGCTAATTGACTTGAGCCTGACGTTTTAACTTGCACCTTCCTATATTTCTCGGACACTGGGGGATAGATTTACTAAGCCTTCTAAAAAGGAAAAAAAGTGTACATTCTATAAAATAATGGCTACAATTGGATTGGTTGCTATGGGCAACACCTCCGCTTTTCCTTTTAGTAGGCTTAGTAAATCTACCCCTAGGACTCTAGCCTGCACCTTGTCTAAAAGTGAAATGAATGAAACAGCTGCATTTTTCAAGGTTTGTACATGATGTTAGAGCAGATGGCCTGCTTACACTGCAAGTTATAATTAGATAGACTATTAGTGCTAATAAGGTCATAAGGAGTTTAATATATATGCTCGCTGTCTGTGAGGGATACAGGCAAAGAATATTTCTGCATGATAAATGTCAAGGAAAAACTATGAACTGCGCCCTGGAATCACTGATATAAACTAAAGTCAAATAATACCCAAGTTACAATTTTAAGGAACGTGGGGATCTTTTTTTAGCAAATGTACGTTGAATTGTCAACACATTGTGTTAAAGTTTGTGCAACAAATCAGAAATTTCTGTATATGATACATTAGTATGATACATTAGTATGCTTTCAACAAAATCCAACTCATCAAAACACAAGCGGCGCCATTAGAGGTCCTTCGTTCTGGTACATCATTCGCTCGCTTTATTTGCACACTGTGGCTGATGGCATTAAAAGCAAAATTGAATAAGCAACATTGTTGTATCGTATTGTTGTTTGTAAGGCAGGCATGGGAACAGTAGCTGACAGCGAGCGCCAATTTGGAGTATTTCTAGGTAAGCTAGTCTCAATTTAAAAACTAATGAATCTATGACCTAACATAAGGACTCATTGTTTAGAGTTAGGTACACTCTGTTAGCAGGAGCGGCTTGACCATATTACCTACTCTCCCAGAATGCCCACGTTCGGCCCTAATTTTGGGGGGGTCCTCCTGGACGATCAGGCACCCTCCTGGATCCTCGGCGGAGGCAAGCTTAATGACATGATTCACCACATTGCACATGTCAATTTATGCATTTAATTCGACTTTAAAACCAAACATGCAAATTTCTGGAAAGTACAAGGAAGTACAAATGGATTTGGCCAACATTCAGTTAACAAGACACATAAGGGCTCATTCATAGTAAAGAGCAAATCCAGGGAAAGGATGCAAATTTGCCCCTGGCCAAATAATTTTGCAATGCAAGCGGTGCAAATACAAGGCAGGGAAAATACTGCTTTTGTATGTAGCACACAAACACTGGGCAGCTTACAATGTTCAATTTAGAGTTGAGCTAGGGCCTCTCCTCTTGAAAATCCATATCTTTTCCACATTTTAAATCTACCCACCTGCAGTGCAACGTGGCTTTGCCAAAGTGTACAAATTGCACCATCTTGCTGGAGTTACCATGCCTCCCAAGTGTCCCAATATCAGGACAGACCTGATGTCCCGCTGTCTCACCCGGGGACATGTATGTCCCACAGGTGGGAACGTTAGGAAGTATCTTCTATTCGCAGCTGCTCATGACATTCTGCAAGACACCTAGGACTTGGGAGAAGATTTTACATTCCAGCATGCGAATGACCCAAAGCCTACAACCAAAGTCATATTGGTGTTGTTTCAAGTTAACAAAAATAATTATGGAGAAGTCCATTTAAAATCCAGTCTTTGATTTCATTGAGAAATTGTGCACTGATACAAAATTGCTCTTCTCTTTCAACCCGATGGAGCGTAATGCTGCAATGTTGAATAGGCAAAAATTTCAGACTCCAGATGTGCAGAGCTGGTTGAGACTTAACCAACCAGCCACTTAATTAATTGCAGCTAAAGTTATTTGTACCACATAGTAAAACAGGGGGTAATGAACTGACATTTTTTTTATGTGATATTAATTAGGAAAAAGCTTTAGGGGCGCATTCAGTTGTCAGCGTTAACGCTAACAAACGAGCACTCAAAAAATATTACCGTTTACAGGGTAATATTGCGTGCAAAAACCGTTAATACGGTAGTTTAATCGTGGAATTTCAGCTCGCCGCTCAGGGAGCGGGTAATTACCGTATTAACGGTAAGATTTTTTGAGCGCTCGTTTGTTAGCGTTAACGCTAACAATTGAATACCCCCCTTAGAGTTTATTTTTTGTTATCAGGAGAAGAGAAACTAGAATCGAATGTTTAGTAAGCGATTAGCCTTTCCTGCCATTGGTGCAAACACCCAAACAATTAACTTCATACTGTAGAGAAGCACAATGAATGCCTCAAGCGGCCTTAAAATCAATGTTGGCTCTCATTAACATAAAGTGCACCCCTACATTCCCTGGATGCAGCCATTTTGAGAGCTCATCTAATAATCCGCCTATCAAATAACTAGGAACCGGTAACATCTCTTAGGCACTTCAGAATTGATAGGCTGCGTTCCCATCACTATTAGTTCATACCACAAGATGGCTGCCTCCACAGGTACACTTCAAGCTTTTCATTATGGACATCCTTTCACGCCGCTCTTCTTCTGCCTCCCTTTTCGCTTTGCCTTACACTGGCTCCCTTTCCCTACAGAACCCTTTACAAACTCCTTACCCTCACCTACAAGACCCTCTCCCACTCCACTGCACCATACATCTCCAACCTCCTCTCCATTCACTCTCCCTCCTGCTCCCTGCGAATTACTGTTGCCTCTCCTCCACTCTGATCACCTCATCCCAATCTTCCCTCGTTCTATCAGACTCTCCTCTAGTCTGTGAATCTTCCACTGGCACTTAAAACTCACCTGTTTCTAAAAGCCGACCAACCATCATAAACATCAACAATTATTTATATAGCGCCAGCAAATTCTGTAGCGCTTTACAATTGGGACCATCAACCTAACCATCTCTCCATGCTTGACTGCCTGACCTCTCTCTTTCCCCATCCCTCATTCGTGCTCCTCTTGCGCTAGATCCCCTCCACTGACTCGCCCTTGTGCCTGCTATCTGCTTGCCCTTCCTTTAGGATGTAAGCTCTTACGAGCAGGGCCCTCTTCCCTCCTGTCTCTATTCCTATTCTTCTGCTCCAGCCACACTGGCACTTACTATGGAGTCTTGACATTCCTCGTTTATCATTCTGTGTGGTTATACCCTTTATAGTTTACTGTTTGTATTCTGTACGGCGCTGCAGAAATCTTGTGGCACCTTATAGATCAAGGATAGTAATAAAAAAAATATAGATCAATAGCCAAGGGCTAGGTGCAGATTTTGTATACAAACAAATGTGCCCTATATAAAATAGTAGAATGAATGTGGCCAGTATCTTTAATAATAGTTTCTTCTTGGCCTCCTCATTCTCTAAAAATCAAAGTGCTGGGGTCAGCCCAGTACAGCATTTCCTCAAATCGCCGACAAGCAAAAACATACGCAGTGGAAAATACTAACTGCATTGCTGCAACTATAACCAAACAGAATATTATTCAGTTTAGAAGGAGTGAAAAAAAAAACAAGGAGATGGATGCACTATTTATTAATGTCTATTCCTTGTAAGTGATATTTTTACTATTTCATTGTTTACTCAGTGAAGTTCAGAAGAAAAAGTACCAAGCAGACTGGCTACATAACTTCTGGAACTGTAGGAAGATTAGGAAATTTTGGTATAAAGTTGTTGATTTCATTAACAACACATTTAAATCAGGGGTGACATTGGCCGCAGAACCTCTCTTGCTGGCTGACTTCAACAGTTGGAAGGAATGCCTACCCTGATTTTGCGATTTTGGGCATCGCCAGTCCCCCCATCTCTAGAGATGCTCAAAATTGAAATTTTGAATATTATTTATTTGGACAGAAGAGCCATTCTTCCGGACATAGAAAAAGGTGGAGAAAGATTTCAGAAGAAATGGGGCACTTATATTGAGTCGCTAGAACCCTCGATCCAACAAAATATCTATAAATTATTTGAATATACTACTTGGTATTTACTTAAACAATTAAGCTAATTCTTGACCCGCTTAATGATAAAAAAAAAAAAAAAAAAAAAAAAAAATCATTTACTCGTGTCTAAAGATTCTGCTTACTCTCTCGGATGCTGAGGATTTGAGTTCACTCTGAATACAGAGAAAAATTACAAAAATAATCTCTAATCTTATTACCTCTATATTCCCTAAGAGACACAGACTACTACTAGGTTGGAAAAAGATTGATCTGTAATGTTTGGCTGACTTCTGCTCGCTAAAGTGGCAACTACTCCCCCCCCCCCCCCCTTTTTTTTTTTTCTTTCTTTTGTTTTCCTTAAAACCGTATTTTTCTTGTTCTTTTCGATATAGATTTTAAATTGTTATAATCATAAAGCTATACATATTGTCGATATATAATTTAAGCAAATTCAGTCATTGGACTAAAATTTTGATTGTATATGAACGCATCTAAATAAGTAATTGGTATTGTATACTTTGTGTTTGTTACTGTTACTGTCATGTCTTTTTCTGACTTCTGAGAAAAACTAATAAAAAGATATAAAAAAAAAAAAAAAAAAAAATCACCAGGGAGAATTTCCTCAAAGCTGCAGTGAGACTGCCTCCAGAACTATGGAGTGTCTTTGAGCATGCATGCAACAAGTAGTTTCAAGTCCATAGGAAAGCATGTTGAGCCATGCTCATTGTATAGGGGGTTTAAAATGATTTCAACATAAACAATTGTAGACAGGTTAGAGTAAAATATCCTGTGTATCTATGTGGCCTATGCACAATGGAGGCAGCCATCTTTTCAGCTGAACCAATAGTCAAGAGATTGTAGTTTAGGCTGAATATTGGTTCAGCCCACCAAATGACTGAGTGTGACAAGTCTACTTTGATACAGTATATTTTAGGAAAATGCATGAGCCTTATTGATGCATTTTAATAAACAGACTTTAAATAGCACTTTGTGACCTAAAGATGCACTGCCGACAACCTGGAACTTGTTTAGAACAGTTGACAGACAAAAAAAAACAACAAACAAGTATGAAATTAGAGAACTAGGATGACAGGCAGTGATCAAAGTGGAAATTTAGAAGTGGCGGTATGCAGGGGAGGGCTGGCAAATTTTAGCCCAGGGGGTAAGACTTGACTCAGCAGCCTATTAGGAACATTTTAAAGAAAGAAAAATGCAGGTGGCCCAGTGACCCAGCCCAAAATAGCCTACTATGGGACTGGCCCAGGGAGCGGATACCTGGCGGTATAGTAATGTAGAAATGGTGATATGGAAAATGTAAATGAATGGAATTTGACAGTTTTGCAACCACAAAGTAAGAGAAGCAGAGGTACAGCATACCACCGTATACACCCCACTTCCATCACTGATGACAGGTAACATTTGCAACATTGGATATTCTAAAGTTCTGTATTCTTACTTTAAAAAGAAAAAAGCCTATGAAGAAGCCAGTAAGAGAAATGTATGGTCTAGCTGGTATTTTCAGCAGCCTTAAATTTTACTGACTTAGATATTGATATTTCCATGTTCAGGTCATCATCTTCATCTCCTGTTTGTCCATGTATCCCAAGCGGGATGTACACCTCCCAATTGCAATGCGATACCATCAGAGAATGAAAGCAAATAGCAAGTCACAGACTGAAATGCAGATATTTGTAAGGTCCCCAAACGGTACAGGGCTCTGTGAGGTTCCTGTCACACTACTGCAGGAAGATTGTGTGTCAAATGGACAATGAAAAAATGTATACACCCAACTTGGCACACAACAGCTGAATACCTTTCATGCTCATGGCAGTCTCAGTCCTCTTTGTAAAAAAAATATGGTAAGATCAAGCAAGGTGTCCTTCTAGGTTATTTACATTTCAAAGTGTAGGCAAGTCTCTAATTTAGTTCTCACCAGACAACAAGTTTGCACAATGGCTGCTAGTCCCAGTCTACTGAATGTGAACAGTCAATGATACATTTAACTATGATTATATTGTATTTTTTACTTAAAAAATAAATAAATAAAAAAATCTAAATAATTTCTAAACTAAAAAGGTATAGCCATCAGGATCCTAGTTTACATTTTCTGTTTCACAATATGCTGTTTCTTTGTAAGTAGTACTAGACTATCTTTAAAGAGACCCCAAGCATAATTTTTGTTGACATTATATGAAATACTGATTTACAATTGACGAGTGCTTAGGAAGGTTGAGTTTGTAGTTTATAAGCTAACCCCGTCACTATGAAATACTACACTAAGGTTCAATAGCAGATCCTTGCAGTTAATAAGCTTCTTTTTCCAAATGAGGTCTGAATACTCCTAGAAGTGTTCATGTCATCCAGGAGCACTGAAGATACAAAGACAAGCTCCCCCCCATACCCTTCTCGAGGGGCAGATGCCCCCCATCCCATTTGCATTCCTGCTTGAATCAGGCCCAATAGGTTTACTGAGAAAAGTGGTGAGATAGGGAAACAGACACTATTATGAAAAAAATGGTGGAGTTTATATTTCCTTTCTTTTAGGATCCAGAGTGGGGTCTTGTGTTCAATGCTACAGAGGAACATGCTGAGTTTTGCTGATTTTGTGTGCAAGTCCACCATCTCTACAGGAGCCTTGCACAGCAGGTGTTTGTTACCTGATATCTCTTTAAAGAGTTTGAACTACCCTGGAACAATTGCATCACTTAATGGCATCAGTCGAGGGATGCTGTATCAGAGAGGTTGTTCATGGCCAAAAATGGTGGCACATAATTGGATGTGTGCATTACAAGATCACATTCATTCAAGTGGTGCCCTTTTGGCCAGGAATTCTGCTGTTTCAGTGCCTAGCAGCCGATGGCGTTAAAGAATAGGATTGCCCAGGTGTAGTCCAACACCTTTAATTAATTAATTATAATCTATTTAATTCATGAATCTACCCAAGATTCTGAATTATAAACAGTAGATCCCATACAGTTATACAAACAGCTATAGTATGGTGAGAAGGCATTGAACAGGGTTGGTGGAATATGGCCCTGGCATTGATGCTGAAGGAGAAGTGCTACAGAGATGGAAACACAATGTAGAGAACTTTATTCACACAAAACATAAAAAAATGTATAAGTTTGTGCAATAAGATAACCGTACCCTCCTTAAAGCTGTGTGGTTAATTGAAGTTTCTCTACCAGTATGTTGTGATGGACAATGGACCTTTTCCAAAATGCAGCTATCTGCAATCTGTTAGCTAGTGTTCTCTGTTACCAGCCATTTCAAAGCCTGGGTGCAGTGTCCTTTAATGAACTTATCAACTTTGATGTGATAGAAAATAATCTTCCCCCCATGATCAAAACTTTATTTCAAGCCTGAATTCTGTAAAGCTCCTGAAAGAGGCCTCAACTGTAACACATTTTAAGTGCATACGTTTTGCTTTAAAAACATATTTTATGTAGTTCTTTATAAATAAAACAGATGTAGTCCTATGTCTGACAGATGCTCTCCTTTATAAGAAAGTGTTGGCCACCAGGGGCACTGTTTGCCTAAAGTGTGAGCACTTTCATGAAGCTGAATAAGTTCATATATGCAGGAAATTAAGATTCACTGTAGAGAACTATATAGGTTCCATGTGCTTTGCTGAACATTTTGAGAAAAACAGTAAAATAAAATCTAACATATATATTACATTTTAGCTCTGGTACTTGTATTCAAGACTATTTTAGCATACAATCATCCGTATATAATAGTTAGAATAAAACGCCACTCTTATGATACTTGCATTGCACCACCTCTCTCCCTGCTTGGTTGCATGGTTGCAAGAGTACAAATTACAGCCAGTCCCTACTGACATTACATTGCACTTGCTCACGTGATCCGTGTTCATGCAAAGCTCCATGGCTCTCTCCTTATCTTGCATCTGCTCCCAACGTGAGCAGTCCTGAAGGAGATGTGCTCTGCCAGAGCAGCTTCTATCACAGGGGAAGTCAGTTAAGATAGCAACCAGGCACAGTTCCCATTGTGTGTGCCAGGTTCAACAAATCCAAAGTGCCAAGCAAACACTGTGTGCCTCAGGTTATATGGCTTCTGTCTAACTGCTGGAGATATTTTTCTGCAAATCTTTAGAAGTACACACCTTCCCGTGGACTTTACCCACCCACAGTTCATTATCAATTAAAAGGTACAAATATTGTCGGAGTAGTTAAGAAGAATGATGGCCAGGCAAGAATTGCTTCCGTAAATCAACTCCTAAAAAAAAAATCACTGTGACAGGAGACAAAGTACTATGAACTGATGATTTGGACATTGGTTGAGTCCCCACAATGGCTAGCTCCACTGTGTAAATGACAAGTACACGTGAAAGATATCAAACATCTAGTGATAATGCTGCCCTACAGATTTTAAAACTGAAAAGCAGCAGTCACGTAGAATCAGCAGGTCTACAGATGTATGACTATTACAACACTAAAGTAGCCAAATGTCCTGGCTTTGTGGCAGAGGCCTATAACAGAAGGTTTGTAGATTTGCGCATCATTTTTTTTTTTATATTAATACTTCATGGTGACCATATGCTAACATGCACACAACCAGTTGTGTACGGTCCTAATCATTATAACTTTTCAACAGTGTTCAGGACAGAATTCTCATCTGCCTCAAGAATTAAGGACAGACAACTAGGTCATCAATCAGCCTTATTGATTTTTATTTTAATTGAAGCACTTGTAGGCACACATTATATATATATTATAGATATATATATATATATATATATATATATATCTCTATATCTATATCTATATCTATATCTATATCTATATCAGAAAGGCATATCACAAAGTACTGCTGTAATGGTATCTATGGAATCAAGAAGAAACTCTAAAATTATCCACTTCCAAACTCTAACTAATATGCTGTCATTAACCTATATATAAAAATAAAATGTACAAAAGCTCATTGGCCATATGGTAAATGCAGCTAAATGTTTGATTGCAGCTCACTGGAAGGATACTGCCCCCCCCCCCCCTCACTCTCAGCTACCATTAGCAAAATTTGGTCTATTTCCAGAATGGAAAGCATTACAGCCGTCCTTCAAGATAAACCAGAGAATTTCCAAAATACATGGTCTCCTTGGAGGAGCCATTTCAATGCTGAACCCCCATTAACAACCATCTGACACCCATCCGCTCTCAAACTATGATAGTTAGAGGCTTGGAACATCTTGTACTTTTAAATGATAGCCATTGACAGTCTGATTACACCTCCTTATAGCCAAGTTTGTCACTATTTTTCCTCTTTACCACTTGATTCAGGGAACAAAAGGTGATAAACTCTTCTCCCCCCCTCCCCCTTCACCCATTGTTTGTCTTCCCCTTTCCCCCAAGCAACAAAAATAAGAAAAACAACACTCTCGTTCCTTTACAGTAACATGCCAATTTACTATGTACTGTTTCGAGTTTTCTTTTATGTGTATTTCTGTTACCTGAAGTGAAGTGTTTCACATATATGTCATATGATGTCTCACTTTCACGACTATGTTGTTTTGAAAAACTTTAATAAAAATTTACTTTTCAAAAAAAAAAAAAAAAAGAGTAAAGATTTGAGTTTAAATTAGTTTGCAACCCTCAAGAATTGTAAATTAGTTTATGAAACTAGCCTTACTGATCATAAGTAATACTTGTGCACTGTGACATCTCCTACTAATATATACTGCAAAGGAGAAAATATACTAAGTATAATAATTTTTTTCCTTATTTGTAACCAATGTCCATAAATGCCAAAAGAACAATGTAACCCAGTAGCTATTTTGTCATTTAAAAAAACAAAACAATAGAATGTGTGCTTGCCCTTGCAAAGCAAATCCTTTTTCTATATGTTGAGTGATTTTGTTTTCAAAAACAAGATCAGGGGGTAAATCTACTAACCTGCTGATTCCTAGAAACACAACCTCCTAAACTCCTGATCCGCCAGATCTACCCCCAGCTGAACCTTTAATACTGTGTCTATTTCTCCACTTCATTGGGATAATGTTGATATGTACATACACATATGTCGTGTGGTTTGATTTACAATGTTATGTCTGCTCCCCACTATGTACCCTCCCCTCCTTTTTTTCTGTATCCCCTTACCCTTTAATCTTAACCTTAATAAAAATGATTAATGTTAAAATACAAACCTGCGGATTTTGCAAGTCGCCAATATTTGGCAATATGCAGGGGAAATTTAAAACCGCAATGTCTTTGAAGGCAAAACCTGCCTTCAAAGTCATTGCCGTTTTAAAATTCCGCTGCAAAGTCACCAAATATCGGTGACTTACAAAATCCGCAGGTTAATACATCTGCCACCAGGAGAACAAAGAGTGGGCTGAATTGAAACAAAACTGCACATTCCAACATATAAACAAAGATGTGGGGAAAATTAACCATGTCACTCCCGTACACTGTGTATGTGACCATGGCATGTTTGAGTGGACTGTTGAAGGATGAAAGAGCCATTACTATGACTTACATAAAACCTCATATTTAATGGGACAGTTTTTGGCAAGGAAGCTGCCAGCATGTTTTAAGAATGAGAAGGAAAATAGTTAAAAGTATAATGACTGCAAAAGATAAAGGTTCAGATAATAGAGATAAAAGGTTTCTGTCAGGACAAACACCTGTAAAATGTATTGGAGCCACAAATATTCACGAGAATGCCTCAGCGATGTCTTTCCCAGTGACTTGCTAGTGGGCTGTGGGCTGAACCATTATTCAGCCTGTTTGAATGTGTGTAATTTGGTAGGTCCTTAATAAATAAGGTACCACAGTTGAATATGCCCTATTAATTCACTAGAAACTGAGTCAATAGTTCCCTAAGGAATGGATAGGCTGAATATAGGTTCCACCAGAAATATGGCTGCCTCCACCATTTCACATATGTCCTCCCAGCACCTACTCCGCAGAAGGTGACAGACAAGGCAATGTGCAACAACGGTCAATATTTACATTGTACTAAAGAAAAGTATCCCTTATATAGCCCAATTCCTGGGAAGTTAGCAGATTCTGAACTTGTTGTTTTGGGTAAATTTAGAACACACAGTACTTCAAAACTGCCTAAGTTATTGATAAAACCTTATGTAAACACATTAATCCTTTCATTTGAAATATGTGCAGATCTGACGTCTCAAGGGCAGAACCCCCGCTCTTGTCTGCACTGTCCTGCAATGAAAACTCAAACTAAACACCATGATGGCTTACGCAACCTGGGAGTTGCTTTCTATTGGTGTACTAAGGGAGGGAATGAATAAGGGTACCAAATACTCCTCTGTATAAAACTTTGGTAGGCTCTCATTTATTTCACCTTACGGCTTGAGAGTATGGATGGTCTGTTTACCATAGGGATCAACTGGCCCTAGCTCACTTGGATGTAGCTATAGCCAAAGTAGCACATGCTACTGAACCTAACATCTCTAAGGGTCCACTCAGCATGGTTGTGTATTTTATTCACTCAGCAAAAAAATATTTGACCTCTACTTAGTACAAATGGAATGTGTATATAGCTTAGGCATCTGTGTCAAATTGGTTAAAATTAACCAATTATTTAATGGACATGAAATATATTTTATTTAAGGGGTATGAATTTAGAAGTGGTGCACTTGAAAGGAAGACATTTTTATTAACACGTCTTCTGGAAGACCACATCTCAGTCGGGTTATTAAGTTGCCTGTGTACTATGTGGGGAATTATAAGGAAACTTACAGGGTAAGAGCTGTGTCTAACTCTGTAGAACCCCCATGCCGTATGTCAACATTCCCCTCAATGCAGCAGGCAGACTAGACAGCCATCGGAGGTGTGTGGCATGTGTCTGGCTCATACACTACCATTGGAGTGACTGGGCACGTCTTGGTGCCATCCACCTCGTCATAAATATGATGATGTCAATAGAGGTTTCTACAACTTTAACGCCAAACTTTTTTCTTTCCGTAATTAAATTCTTGATTTTATGCTGGAAAAGATATATGGCAGAAATAACTAAACTATTTTAGTCTTTATTTGTATCATGTGGAGGAAAGCAAATTTTGTCTGCTTGTATGGCATATAGTGAGTTTGTTTACACAGGGCAGACGGTCACGAGTGGTCCTCCGAGATCCCTTCTGCTTACAGCCCCCTGACCCACCTACACCCTAAACAAATGGCTGATCAGACAGTTAATTCCTTCTACCTATAGTTGGAAAGAAAATATCTTTGAAGCTTCAACATTGTTCATCTTTCGATATGCCGTTTAAATACTGCACAAGGCTTTGACACAGAATGTACAGAAGTCCTTTTTGTACAAAATTTTCAATTAACAAATTTCTTTAGAACTCTGCAGGATTAACCATAGAAAGTGTTAACACTTGTGTTAATGTGCCTTTAAAACTAGACTTTATCCATCTTGAATAAGGGTTTAATCGCCAAGTAGGAAGGGCATGGATAACGTTCAGATGGGGTGTGGGGTAGAGAGTTTACATAGGATTAAAAGAAATACCCACTACAACATGGAATATGAATTTTTTCCCCGGAACCTGAAAGGTCACTAACTCCTAAAATTGAAATTGAGATATATGAAGCATGTAGGTAGAATATTGTTATCTTTTATTGATATGGCACCACAAAAGGGTCCACAGCGCCGTACATAGTGCATAGGAGAAAACAGAACACAGCATACAGGGAAGTACAAAAAAACAAAACAAAGTGCAACTGAATTGACAACCCAGCTGAGGACAGGTAGACCAGGCAGAGGTTTGCGTTAATAAAGAAAGCTTGGGATCCAGAAAGGGGAAGGAAAAGATGAGGAGTGAATTAACATAGGATGGGCCTGAGCCTAGGAATGTGGGTGCAACTATCAGGACCAGAGACAGTAAATTAGGGGAAGGGAGAGAAAAAGACTGAGGCAGGAAGCCAGAGTCGAGGTTAAGGAATGAAGCTGGGGTGCCGGAAGAAACAGGTGACAGGAGGTAGAGGACACAAGGAATAGAGGGCTCTGCTTGCAGGAGGTTCAAATCTAGGATAAGGAGCACACTAAGAGGAAACACAAGGGGGGTCAAGGTGAAGGGACTAGCTGAATGGAGTGCAGAACGGGGGCTAGAGTATTCAGGGGACTGGAAACCTGAAGGGAGAGCAGAAAAATGGGTGGTGAAATGAGGAGGGAGAAAGAAGGAGGGTAAGGTGTAAAATGATAAGTGAGGAAGCATAAAGAAAGGGGGCAGAGGAGAGAGGTGAGACAGAATAAGGGTAGGTGATCCTAAACAGGTGGGATTTGAAGGATCATTTGAAGATTTGCAGACTAGAGGATAGCCTGATAGAATGAGGAAGATTGTTCCATAGAAGCATGGCAATCTGCTACAGAGTGGCGCCAGAGCATGTCTGACATAAATAGTTCATTATAAGCCCTTTAGCCATCATAGAATTCTATCTCTGGCATGGAATAAATAGAGGACCACCAGTTACCCAAGTCTCCACACGCCGCCTAGCAAGCCTCTACTCTGAAATATAAGGCTATAAGGCCAATAATATGTTGGATAGACGTTTTGAAAGCTAGCTCTTTTTCAGCTAGAAAATAGAGCTCAAATCTTCCCCTTTCTGACACACTTAAGAGAATGGGGAATGCTCATCCATGTCACAAAGGAGCGATTATGCGGAAAACATTGCATGCAGTATCTTCAGAGCTTAATAGCTCCCATGCAACAGGGGACAAGCATGCCCTATTCCCCTTAATAGTTAAATTACTAAAGTGATCCTAAAACGGTAGCATGTTGGATTTTGAATGTGACATCTCCACTATGCACATTCTCAAGTGTGTCTGCAAGTCTACAGACGTAGGTGCATTTACAGGGTCAGTGGCGAACTCTGGGGAATGGGCATGCAGCTTGCAAGGTCCTGGTGAGGCAATTAGGCCCACTAGCGGAAGAAAAGAAGCAACAGTGCTGGTCCGCTTTTTAGTGGCTTATAAAGGATCCTTTGTGTCACTTCTGTCTAGAGAGTTCCAGGAAAAATCCTGTCAGATACTAAGTTCCAATGGCATGAGATTGTTATTTTACTTTCATTCTGTGCAATTCTGGATCACAAGGTTAGTGTGGAGGACATTTGAATAAAATTACTTATGTTGCATAATATGCAAAAATATATATGTTTTGCAACTCTGACTGCCGTTACTAGAGAACAAAAAAACATTGTCCTATAGTGCCCAGTTTTATTTGTAATGCACTTATTGTTATCTGTCTCTCTTCCTCCTTTTATGTTATTTTACCAGAATAATAATATATTTACAGCATGTAAATAAATCTATGTATGAACAACAAAACATGCCCTTCTAACTTGAGGAAAATAAATATATTTACAATACAAACATTTGTTAGTTTTGGTTAAAAAAAACCCCCAGTGGTAGTCAATCAAATCAACGCAGAAAGTCATTAGGAGATTCAGATTTTGTTCACCTAAGACAGGCAGCCATTTTGTGTCAGTGATGTCACTTGTTCCTAGTTAACTAATTGACAGCATTGTCTTGAAATTTGTCTCGGCTCACCAAATGGCCGCCTACATCTTAAATGAAACTATATTTTGTGCGTAGTTTTTCTTGAAGATATGAGCATAAGCTATTACATGAATATTGGTCCTGTGGATTTAAGGGAAAATAAGAATTATATTTCTTGGGTTAAATCACAATTACCTTTGCGAGGAGTGGGTTGACTGTAATAGTCATATATTATGGTATTAAATGGTCATCCATACATTTGCCAGAATATTGAGATTATAACCCCATATTCACCCTAGAAATCCTTTTACAGCCGCCTACACTGGATGTAGGCAATGGGTACTCTTTAATACACATTACAGCACACTAAAATGGAATCGTTCCAAATAGCAAAAAGGAACAAAGGTTTCTCTTACCTTCAGTGAGTCAAAGCAGGCAATAACTCTCCCATTTTCCACGTGACAACTCCGTGACGGATGAGCAAACTTGCACTCTGCATCGGACCTTGAACAAGTGCCTCTCTGGAATTCCCGACATACTTCCAGTGTCAGCCATTTTGTGTCACGCACCAAGGAGACGTTAACGGCCATATTAAAGATAGGTTGCCCAAACCCAAGAGAAAACACCTCCTTTGTTTCTTACTACAATCGTTTTCTTCTTAAAACAAGGGGTGACAAGGAAACGTGGAATTCAAGTTTAAATGAATAAAATAACTATTTTGTCACTTTGGTTAAAAAAAAATTGTCAGCACTTAAGGTTTTTTTTTTTTGTTTTTGATTTTTTAAAAGTCAATTTGTATCTGTTGTAGAGTCAAGAAAAAAAAACAACATAAAAATCCAACCATAAAATAGACGATTTATCAGATAAATTGAAAATAAAAATAAATCTAATTCGAGGCCAGCTCTTAAAAAAGTGCAAATGTCAAAGTTTGAATGTGTTGGCTTTTTTGTGCCACTTGTGAAAAATCGGTGGGGGTTAGCCTATGCAGACTTTTAAAATAATTCTGTGCTCTCAACTTAATGGTTCCAATTATTTTTGTGAAAACGCATCAGCAATTGGCAGAATTTCAGTTCTTCAAACAAAATGTGACGTTCTGTTTGTTGGATTTTTTTTTGCTTTTGTTCCGACGAAGAAACTATTTTTACAATTGGGCACAGGTGTGACTATTAATGAAAAATCTGTTGACTTTTGTTTAAAGGACTGAGTGTTGACATTATATTAAGTAAGGTAAGTTGCCGTCAGGGTTTGGTCTGCAAGCAACGGCAAAAGGAAAGATTAAAAAAAAAAAAAAAAAAAAAAAAAAGAAGAAAAAAAACAGAGGCAGCACTAGACAGAAATCCAAGCAGCGTTAGCTTCGGGAAAAAAGGCACGTTTCAGCAACCTGCAAGAAATAAAAAAAAATTAAAAAAAATGAGCAAATAAACTATATACTCAGAAAAAATGCATAACTTTTATCACAGACTCATAAAATAAAACAAGAAAACAATACTAGGATCTTTTAAAACAGGAAAACCTCTTAGATACTGACACTACGGCACAGTGCAGTCAGACATTGTGGTTAGAAAAAAAATGGCATTTCCTACACCTATCTGCGCATGGTGAAACATAGAAGCCAATTACATTTTCTGTAGCAATAGAACACTGGAAGACTGCCCAATAGCAGTGCTCGGTTTATGCTGGTCTATTTTGGCAGGCAATCTTTCTTTTTTTTCTTCTTCTGACCGCTGCACAGTAAGAGAATGCCAAGTGTCTAACATGTGCTATGCTTTTTTATATTAATTTTAAAGAAATGATTGAACCCAGGTAGGGGACTGTGTTTTGCTATAAATAGAAATCAGGCCAGGGATACGACAATACATAAGTGCTGTATGAGCAGAATCTAGCCTTCGGTTGGTGGCGGAGTGCCACAGGATGGGGGAAACAGATAAGCGGACAGCAACGCTGGATAGACATTAACTCTTTAATCCAGTGGCACAAAACCAAATGGGGCTCTATTGAGATTCAATCTCTTGATACAGGAATCTACCCTAGTGCAATCTAAGGAACAATTACTATGACATGGGTGGACAATAACATCTATCTGAATTAGTGTGTGTTCTATCTGCTGGACAGAAGAAATGAGCTTGTACATTACCATTTCACATAGATGATATACAGATACTCAACCAGTACATCACTGTGCAAACGACTAAGCAAATTCATTAACAGCATAGTGATAATACTATATAATAATCTCCTTTTACTAGGAGAGTCACATATTTAAGTGTATTTTGCCACATTTACAAAGCACACATGATGTGTACCGCCGAACACCTTGGTTCCACATTGGTAAGCCTGGATGGGTCGCCTAGTGCACAGAGAGGTACACACCTACTCTCCAATCTTGTGAGACCATCAACAAATGCGCCCAGGTGTGCAGAGGGCAGAATAAGTTGAGATGCACTATGCAAAACTGTGAACACCACTGAAGACTTCGTTGTCATCTCATTCATTAGATAGAATTCTGCTTTTCTCCTAAAAATACTCCTCAGTTTAGCCTCATATACTGTTCAATAAACCAGTGAGACTGTTTGAAGTATATCAGGTTGCCAATCACTGATTTAACTAAATGAAACAACTCCATTATTTGTTAAGATAATACAAAAAATGTATTTATATAGCACTTTTCTACCAAATAGGACTCCAAGTGCTCGATGATGAATACATGTCATTGGGATGCGATACATTTTTGTGGCATTGCACTTTTAAAGTAACTCATTGGCTGCGAACACATTCCATTCACCAGAGCTACATATCAAACTAATATTCTTATAAGGAAAAGCAGAAGTTGCCAAGTCCGGTCACAAATTAACTAATACATCCCAAGACTCCTCTATGCCAAGCGGGCTGGCAAAACATTGCAGAGATCTCTGGCAGAGAATGTGGCTTCACATACTTTGCTTGTTGTTTGAGAATGATGTGGTTTATGCAAAGTTACACAATTCTGTTCAGAGGATTCATTGGCTCTTGGCACAGACTACCCCAATGTGTCAGAGGCAAGTTTTATTTCTGTTTAACCTCTTGGATCCTCCAGCCGAGAAAAGCTGCAGGTTCGCTTCCAAAAAAAAGTTTAAAAGCATTGGACATAAATGTATTTGTTTCTTGGGAGAAGTCTCTCTCGTTTATGTAGCTTTGTTCTGGCTGCTAAATCACCAATACCTGGAAATTACAGACACTTACAGTACCGTGTCTGAAAAACAAGGGTAAACAACGCCATTTTGGGGTGTGCCACCAACAGTACGACGGACAATACCGAAAGACCATTCGGACACAGACTCGCTCACAAACATCAGGAGACATTTTCACAAATGCAACCATTGTGATTTCTAATCCAAGACTGAACTTATGCAACCGAAAACAGTGGCTTTCTGGGTGGTGCAAAATAACTCGCTTCTACTAGGCAGCTGGCAAGTCATGCTGATACTTTTAGTTCAACAGCTGTCAGGTTGCCTTTCTCCAAGTGAGCTGTCTTAAAAACAGACGCATGGCAGATGAATTAAAGAAACAGAAGTGCTACTTATAAAAGTAGAAGAATCATGGCACGGTTTGAAGTCTACTACAGCCAAAGGGGTTTTTGTTTTTTTATTGTGATTGACTGAGGGCTTTCCAAATATAAAATAAGGGTTATTATTAACTTGTGTCTAAATTTGGTGAGGAATGGGCACCCTGGGAGTCTTGTCTGTCTCTTGTTACCTACTATTGATTATAAAACTTACTTTGCTATGTGCCAAGTCTGAAGAAACAAGAAAAGACACCAACACAATATTATATGTTCTGCTGAACTGGTGCTGCACACATTAATCTAAATGACCAATACTGCAAGTCAGAGTTGAGGCTAATTTAATAAAGGAACACAGGAGTCAAACAACACTGGCATTAATATAACCTAACACTGCTGCAGTGCCTGGAATATAACTCCCACACATTAGAGATCTATCATATGCGTATATGTTTAACATGGTTTTTTTTCTATTGTTCCATCAGTCCTTTACGGGTGAGATGTTTTATCATTGCTATTTCTGCCTATGAAGAAATTAAATGGGCCACTAATATTGTTGCTAATCCTTTGCAGCACCAACATTTCCAGACAGTAAGATAATGTAATCCCCAAAATTAAAATGTTATATATTCTCCACTATATGAGAGATATCTGAACTAGTGTAATCCTCTATATGGCTTTAATTTAAATAAATTATATATAAATTATATATATATGAAAGAGGTGAGATTTGCAGTACACACACATAGCAGAAGACTTTATATAGAAATACATAAATAATGGTGTAACTGCACGTGGGCTGTTTGCAGCAGGCATCACCGCAGAATGTATGGATAGCCTTTCTGTCCAAGTGTTTCCAATAATACATTTCTTTACAACTCCATTAGATAAACAATATGGAACAGTGTTGTCTGTGTGCCTTTATCCTGTTCCTGACATGCTTTCTGTTTTTATAGATTATATATTAACATGCCTGTCTGTGGTCCACACATCTGCTCACAGAGTGACAGTGTGAGTAACAGAGAAACGGGATCACTCCAATTTTCATTCAAAGTCTGTCATTCATTCGCCAATTTTTTTTTTAATTTTTTTTTTTTTTTTAAGATTCATTCCAGCCATCCAGACCACAGACAGATCTGTCAATGCCCGTTTGTACAAGTATTGATCGTTAAACAACCGCTAAAAGTGGGCTCCTGCAATGTGCATATCTGTCCAGCCGACAAGTTAAGGTGTACAGCCATGCCACAGTACTTGGAGCTGCTCACAGAAAACCAATCTATGCCCAAGTTTGTGGATCTACCTGAAATGCACATGGTGGAAACAGTCATTCCACATCAAATCAACACAATTTAAAAAAAAAAAAACTACATTACATTCTCCAATTTCAATTAAATTTGGTATAATAAATGCTGCCATGGTATAAAGAAAACCCCCAAATTTTAGGCTGATATGTGCACTGGTTTTGAAGTTATATGCCCTTAAAGCTGCAATTTTTTAACTAAAAACTTGCTTTTAACGTTTATTTAAATTGCATTTGTAGCTCACCCGCTTGAGCTAGAGAGTTGGACAAGGTTTCATTTTAAACCATAGGTTTAAAACGAAACCAACATTGGTTGAGCTTTCCTTCAGAAGTTTAACTGAAAGGTAAAAAAATGTGTCCAGATAAAAGTACAAGACTCAAAACTGAAAAGTCCTTTTGCAGACAGGGAGCAAATCGTTCTTCTCCACCCCTTTATCTCATTTGCATAGTCATATACCATCAAACAAAATCTAATTTGTGCAAATTGGTGACAAGCAGGCACACTCATGCACCCAATTCATACTAAGCCAGGAGAAATGCCCCCAATCCACCTAACTCCTTTTAATGAACGCTCCCCACCCAACATGTTCCAACGCGTTGTCCCACAAATCCACAAACTTTTGTATAAAACAGGCTGTAATTGCACCAGACACACAATGTCACATGGTCATATTTGTGCCACAGGTTCTCACATTTTAGTGGTCAAAACATTTCATTAAACAATCACCAGATGGAGCACCTAAAATTCAGTAAGTGTGTTAATTTCTTAGTCATAGGCAAACCGAGGGGGGGGGGGGGGGGGTTTCCAAGTGTCTGGAAACCCCCTTCCAAGCCTGGGGCATTGTATAATTGAGGTTTCTGGACCCTGCCCCAGCTTCACACGGCTCTGCTCAATAAGAGAGAGCTGCGTGCATCTAACAGTACTGCACGCAGCATTGCCCATGTATATTATGGGGATAGGTAAAGTTGGGGAGCAGCCAAGCACTGTCTAAAATTATAGCCACACCTCCATGCATGCTGGTCACGCCCACTGGCGGCGTGGTGTGGAAACCCCCTCTACAAATCCCGCGTTTGCCCCTGTTTGTATAGCTACAATTAAAGCTGGCGTACACCCAGACATTTGCATTGTTTTACGAGTGGATGAATCTGTACATACATAAACAAACACTTGAAACTTGCAAATATTTTTCTGATGAATCAGTTTTCATGGGGGAAGCTTCATCATCATCATCATCATCATCAACATTTATTTATATAGTGCCAGCAAATTCCGTAGCGCTTTACAATTGGGAACAAGCACTGATCAGACATTACTGGGTAATACATACAGACAGAGGTAAGAGAACCCTGCTCGCAAGTTCTTTATTTGTAAACCAGACTTCCTGACTCAAATTGCTTGCAGCTATAATACATAGGATGTGACAGAGTTAGGGTAAGGGAATATATTACATACTGTGGTTGGTTCCCCCTTTCCCCAAACTCAGGCAATGCTTTGTTTTTAAATGCGCAGGGCAGCACGCCTATGTACAATGGGTAGGAAAATGATTTGAATGTTTTAAACCAAGTTGGGGTCAGGACACATCTAGTGGAATGGTGCTGTAGGGTCCCCCATTCCTCGTGGTCAAGTGTGGGTTCAGTCTGTCTGGGTAGTGTTGGGCTGCCTTCCCTACTCCCAAGTGCTTGGATCAAGAAAAAGGCAGTTCTGGGAGTTTATACAGTAGCTCTGTGTAGGATTCACTTGAACACTGCAGGAGCGAGTGTGAGAAGTAGGATGACGGTATTTGGGCATCTACAATCTGGTTCTCCACTTGGGGATTGGAAAGCAGCAGTGGTGGACCCTTTCCTGTAGAGTCAGCATTCCAATAAATCCTGCTGGTACACTGCCTCCCAAGGCGCTATGTTCCACTGCTGTGACCTGTTGCCTCTGTGGCTTGGGGGATGGAGCACTAAACCCCAGAGCAAGTCTACTGAAAGGTACTTTGGGTGAGAATATTAAACATAAATTTACCAGCCCAGACATAGTGGTGTCAGGGTGAAGAGAGGGCTGAGCTGCCCCCTGCCCCCCACCCCCCGGTTGTCCATGGACAGGCTAGAAAAACCACATGCCCCTGCCACTGAGTGTAATGTTAAATGTGTGAACAAGGTCCAGGGTGAGTCACATGCAATATAAGTGAATCAGCCTGGAGTCATTAAATGGAGAGGGGTTGGATTACCACCTGCCAACGTGAAATAGCTGTATAACTAGGGCAGCAAAGCGCCATGTAAAGTACCTGTGTGTCATCGCTACATTTTAGTGGCATATAACAGCTCTTTTAAGACCTGTTATTGTACAATAAACACTACTTTTCTTCAACATCCTGCTCTATATGTGCAAGATGCCTACACTTACTAAATTCCTGTGATCTAAAGATAAGAGCTGACACTTTTTTCCACCACCCGGCTGTCCTGTGTTGAACCCAGCACCCTGTGTAAATGCTCCATGCACTACCTTGTGGTCCTGATCCAGGTAAATGGTCAGGAGGACAGAGCCACAGTTACCAGCAAAGAGTTGCTGCAGCAGCTACACTGCACATACCGGCCGGAATATCATAGTTCCAGGTGCCGATGAAGAAGCCACGGAAACATTCAGTACAGATGAAACACGTTTCTTAAGGGGAAATGCCGCAACTTGCCCCCCTACCGCAAATGCAGAGAAAACAGCTGTTATAATAGGGACAAGTCTGATGTTTGATATTGGATTTTCATGTATTTACTTTTAACAGCACATCCGCCAAGTTAATAAATAAACAATAGAGAAGACTGGAAATCCCCAACTACACCATAGCTTCAGTGTTGAAATTTGTTATCGGTTGGCACTCACAAGACAATATTGTAAGTCTATATTCCAAAGGTTTTAATGACAAGTACTTGAATCATTAAGTTATTTTTATGGAAGTTTCAAAAGGACCACTAAAGCTAAAATACAGGTTACATCACACTACAAAGCTACTAATAATATTCACAAATATAATTTGTTACAGTCCCCATGACTGAACTTGAAATCCCTGACATAGCAGCTGTGCAAGGCACTGACACTTCTATCTTATCAGCCTTCTACAGCCAAGAGAGGCTGGCTGCAGTGTTATTCAAAAAGATCGCTAACAGGAAGTGGGCTGTGTGTCAGGAAAATATATTCCC